>NW_027658805.1:0-20000 GCF_041902795.1 Electrophorus electricus
GGGGGCTGCACTCTCTCCGATCACCGCACCTCATTTTCGTGGAGAACTTGGTGCTAAATGCCCTGTAAACGACCTGATTCTGGGCCAGGGTCTCGTGAGTGGCAGAGCAGCTACGTCGCTGCGATCCATTGAAAGTCAGCCCTTGATCCAATATTTTGGCAGCGTGACACAGCACACTGCTGGAACTGTGTGGGACGAGGTTCCCCACAATTTTTATTTTTTTTCCCCTCTTGCCAGCGAGTGTACCAGTGGCCGCGAGGACGGGCGCGCCAGAGCCTAAGTCCCAAAAAGAACCAGTGGCCGCGAGGACGGGCGCGCCAGAGCCTAAGTCCCAAAAAGAACCAGTGGCCGCGAGGACGGGCGCGCCAGAGCCTAAGTCCCAAAAAAGAACCAGTGGCCTGGAGGTCGAGCGGGGCAGGCTTAAAAAGTGTAGTCCGAGGAGGGAGTGCTTAAGTCTGGGCCCGCAAGGTTCGGCTGGTGCGCAGGTTTGTGGAGGGGTGCGTCCCTGGACGGTATAAGGGGAGACGGTGTGTGTGTCTGTGTGTGTGTGTGTGTGTGTGTGTGGGGCCTGGCCTGGCTGGGAGAGGTTGCAGTTTACTGGGCAGGAGAGATTGGCATGTGGTGCCCTGGAGGTGTGGTTGTTCCAGAAGGGGGAAGGTGGCTGGGTGAGGGTGCCCTTCAATGGGCATGTGGTTGTGAGTTGGAGGCCCATTGCTTTGAATGACAGAAAGGGTCTGATTTGTTCCCATTTTTAAACATACTTTGCTGGGTACGAATGTGTGGCCTCTTGGGCCTGGAGGTCTGGCATTTCCATTATTTAAAAGGTCGAATGGCCTGAAAATGTGTGCCCAGGCCCAGAGCTACTTTGCTGGGCATGACTGTGTGACCTCTTGGGCCTGGAAGTCAGGTTTGTAGTATTATTAAAAAAAAAAGGGTCAAACTGCATGGTCCGCCCAGGCCCAGAGCTACTTTGCTGGGTATGATTCTGTGACCTCTTGGGTCTGGAAATGTGGTACTTTGAATGATTAAAAGAGTGAAACGGTCTGAAGTGTGCGCAGGTGTAAAGCAACCTTGCTAGGCATGAAGGTGTGACCTCCAGGGCCTGGAAGTCTGGTGGTAGTAGTAGTATGATTTAAAGGCACAAAGTGATTGAAGTGTGCCCAGGCCCAGATCTACTTTGCTGGGCATGACTGTGTTTGACCTCTTGGGCCTGGAAGTCTGGTAGTAGTAGTAGTAGTAGTAGTAGTAGTAGTATGATTTAAAGGTACAAAGTGAATGAAGTGTGCCCAGGCCCAGAGCTACTTTGCTGGGCATGACTGTGTTTGACCTCTTGGGCTGGAAGTCTATTTCTAGGCTTATATAAAGGGTCAAACTTCTTGAAGTGTGCCCAGGCCCAGAGCTACTTTGCTGTGTATGACTGTGTGACCTCTTGGCCCTGGAATTCTGGTGGTAGTAGTAGTATGATTTAAAGGCACAAAGTGAATGAAGTGTGCCCAGGCCCAGAGCTACTTTGCTGGGCATGACTGTGTTTGACCTCTTGGGCCTGGAAGTCTGGTAGTAGTAGTAGTAGTAGTAGTAGTAGTAGTAGTAGTAGTAGTAGTAGTATGATTTAAAGGTACAAAGTGAATGAAGTGTGCCCAGGCCCAGAGCTACTTTGCTGGGCATGACTGTGTTTGACCTCTTGGGCCTGGAAGTCTATTTCTAGGCTTATATAAAGGGTCAAACTTCTTGAAGTGTGCCCAGGCCCAGAGCTACTTTGCTGGGCATGACTGTGTTTGACCTCTGGGGCCTGGAAGTCTGGTGGTAGTAGTAGTAGTATGATTTAAAGGCACAAAGTGATTGAAGTGTGCCCAGGCCCAGAGCTACTTTGCTGGGCATGAATGTGTTTGAACTCTTGGGCCTGGAAGTCTGGTAGTAGTAGTATGATTTAAAGGTACAAAGTGAATGAAGTGTGCCCAGGCCCAGAGCTACTTTGCTGGGCATGACTGTGTTTGACCTCTTGGGCCTGGAAGTCTATTTCTAGGCTTATATAAAGGGTCAAACTTCTTGAAGTGTGCCCAGGCCCAGAGCTACTTTGCTGTGTATGACTGTGTGACCTCTTGGCCCTGGAATTCTGGTGGTAGTAGTAGTATGATTTAAAGGCACAAAGTGAATGAAGTGTGCCCAGGCCCAGAGCTACTTTGCTGGGCATGACTGTGTTTGACCTCTTGGGCCTGGAAGTCTGGTAGTAGTAGTAGTAGTAGTAGTAGTAGTAGTAGTAGTAGTATGATTTAAAGGTACAAAGTGAATGAAGTGTGCCCAGGCCCAGAGCTACTTTGCTGGGCATGACTGTGTTTGACCTCTTGGGCCTGGAAGTCTATTTCTAGGCTTATATAAAGGGTCAAACTTCTTGAAGTGTGCCCAGGCCCAGAGCTACTTTGCTGGGCATGACTGTGTTTGACCTCTTGGGTCTGGAAGTCTGGTGGTAGTAGTAGTAGTATGATTTAAAGGCACAAAGTGATTGAAGTGTGCCCAGGCCCAGAGCTACTTTGCTGGGCATGAATGTGTTTGAACTCTTGGGCCTGGAAGTCTGGTAGTAGTAGTATGATTTAAAGGCACAAAGTGATTGAAGTGTGCCCAGGCCCAGAGCTACTTTGCTGGGCATGACTGTGTTTGACCTCTTGGGCCTGGAAGTCTGGTGGTAGTAGTAGTATGATTTAAAGGCACAAAGTGATTGAAGTGTGCCCAGGCCCAGAGCTACTTTGCTGGGCATGAATGTGTTTGAACTCTTGGGCCTGGAAGTCTGGTAGTAGTAGTAGTAGTAGTAGTAGTAGTAGTAGTAGTAGTAGTAGTAGTAGTATGATTTAAAGGTACAAAGTGAATGAAGTGTGCCCAGGCCCAGAGCTACTTTGCTGGGCATGACTGTGTTTGACGTCTTGGGCCTGGAAGTCTGGTAGTAGTAGTATGATTTAAAGGTACAAAGTGAATGAAGTGTGCCCAGGCCCAGAGCTACTTTGCTGGGCATGACTGTGTTTGACCTCTTGGCTCTGGAAGTCTATTTCTAGGCTTATATAAAGGGTCAAACTTCTTGAAGTGTGCCCAGGCCCAGAGCTACTTTGCTGGGCATGACTGTGTTTGACCTCTGGGGCCTGGAAGTCTGGTAGTAGTAGTATGATTTAAAGGCACAAAGTGATTGAAGTGTGCCCAGGCCCAGAGCTACTTTGCTGGGCATGAATGTGTTTGAACTCTTGGGCCTGGAAGTCTGGTAGTAGTAGTATGATTTAAAGGCACAAAGTGAATGAAGTGTGCCCAGGCCCAGAGCTACTTTGCTGGGCATGACTGTGTTTTGACCTCTTGGCTCTGGAAGTCTATTTCTAGGCTTATATACAGGGTCAAACATCTTGAAGTGTGCCCAGGCCCAGAGCTACTTTGCTGGGCATGAATGTGTTTGAACTCTTGGGCCTGGAAGTCTGGTAGTAGTAGTATGATTTAAAGGCACAAAGTGATTGAAGTGTGCCCAGGCCCAGAGCTACTTTGCTGGGCATGACTGTGTTTGACCTCTTGGGCCTGGAAGTCTGGTAGTAGTAGTATGATTTAAAGGCACAAAGTGATTGAAGTGTGCCCAGGCCCAGAGCTACTTTGCTGGGCATGAATGTGTTTGACCTCTTGGGCCTGGAAGTCTGGTGGTAGTAGTAGTATGATTTAAAGGCACAAAGTGAATGAAGTGTGCCCAGGCCCAGAGCTACTTTGCTGTGCATGACTGTGTTTGACCTCTTGGCTCTGGAAGTCTATTTCTAGGCTTATATAAAGGGTCAAACTTCTTGAAGTGTGCCCAGGCCCAGAGCTACTTTGCTGGGCATGACTGTGTTTGACCTCTTGGGCCTGGAAGTCTATTTCTAGGCTTATATAAAGGGTCAAACTTCTTGAAGTGTGCCCAGGCCCAGAGCTACTTTGCTGGGCATGACTGTGTTTGACCTCTGGGGCCTGGAAGTCTGGTGGTAGTAGTAGTAGTATGATTTAAAGGCACAAAGTGATTGAAGTGTGCCCAGGCCCAGAGCTACTTTGCTGGGCATGAATGTGTTTGAACTCTTGGGCCTGGAAGTCTGGTAGTAGTAGTATGATTTAAAGGTACAAAGTGAATGAAGTGTGCCCAGGCCCAGAGCTACTTTGCTGGGCATGACTGTGTTTGACCTCTTGGGCCTGGAAGTCTATTTCTAGGCTTATATAAAGGGTCAAACTTCTTGAAGTGTGCCCAGGCCCCAGAGCTACTTTGCTGTGTATGACTGTGTGACCTCTTGGCCCTGGAATTCTGGTGGTAGTAGTAGTATGATTTAAAGGCACAAAGTGAATGAAGTGTGCCCAGGCCCAGAGCTACTTTGCTGGGCATGACTGTGTTTGACCTCTTGGGCCTGGAAGTCTGGTAGTAGTAGTAGTAGTAGTAGTAGTAGTAGTAGTAGTAGTATGATTTAAAGGTACAAAGTGAATGAAGTGTGCCCAGGCCCAGAGCTACTTTGCTGGGCATGACTGTGTTTGACCTCTTGGGCCTGGAAGTCTATTTCTAGGCTTATATAAAGGGTCAAACTTCTTGAAGTGTGCCCAGGCCCAGAGCTACTTTGCTGGGCATGACTGTGTTTGACCTCTTGGGTCTGGAAGTCTGGTGGTAGTAGTAGTAGTATGATTTAAAGGCACAAAGTGATTGAAGTGTGCCCAGGCCCAGAGCTACTTTGCTGGGCATGAATGTGTTTGAACTCTTGGGCCTGGAAGTCTGGTAGTAGTAGTATGATTTAAAGGCACAAAGTGATTGAAGTGTGCCCAGGCCCAGAGCTACTTTGCTGGGCATGACTGTGTTTGACCTCTTGGGCCTGGAAGTCTGGTGGTAGTAGTAGTATGATTTAAAGGCACAAAGTGATTGAAGTGTGCCCAGGCCCAGAGCTACTTTGCTGGGCATGAATGTGTTTGAACTCTTGGGCCTGGAAGTCTGGTAGTAGTAGTAGTAGTAGTAGTAGTAGTAGTAGTAGTAGTAGTAGTAGTATGATTTAAAGGTACAAAGTGAATGAAGTGTGCCCAGGCCCAGAGCTACTTTGCTGGGCATGACTGTGTTTGACGTCTTGGGCCTGGAAGTCTGGTAGTAGTAGTATGATTTAAAGGTACAAAGTGAATGAAGTGTGCCCAGGCCCAGAGCTACTTTGCTGGGCATGACTGTGTTTGACCTCTTGGCTCTGGAAGTCTATTTCTAGGCTTATATAAAGGGTCAAACTTCTTGAAGTGTGCCCAGGCCCAGAGCTACTTTGCTGGCATGACTGTGTTTGACCTCTGGGGCCTGGAAGTCTGGTAGTAGTAGTATGATTTAAAGGCACAAAGTGATTGAAGTGTGCCCAGGCCCAGAGCTACTTTGCTGGGCATGAATGTGTTTGAACTCTTGGGCCTGGAAGTCTGGTAGTAGTAGTATGATTTAAAGGCACAAAGTGAATGAAGTGTGCCCAGGCCCAGAGCTACTTTGCTGGGCATGACTGTGTTTGACCTCTTGGCTCTGGAAGTCTATTTCTAGGCTTATATACAGGGTCAAACATCTTGAAGTGTGCCCAGGCCCAGAGCTACTTTGCTGGGCATGAATGTGTTTGAACTCTTGGGCCTGGAAGTCTGGTAGTAGTAGTATGATTTAAAGGCACAAAGTGATTGAAGTGTGCCCAGGCCCAGAGCTACTTTGCTGGGCATGACTGTGTTTGACCTCTTGGGCCTGGAAGTCTGGTAGTAGTAGTATGATTTAAAGGCACAAAGTGATTGAAGTGTGCCCAGGCCCAGAGCTACTTTGCTGGGCATGAATGTGTTTGACCTCTTGGGCCTGGAAGTCTGGTGGTAGTAGTAGTATGATTTAAAGGCACAAAGTGAATGAAGTGTGCCCAGGCCCAGAGCTACTTTGCTGTGCATGACTGTGTTTGACCTCTTGGCTCTGGAAGTCTATTTCTAGGCTTATATAAAGGGTCAAACTTCTTGAAGTGTGCCCAGGCCCAGAGCTACTTTGCTGGGCATGACTGTGTTTGACCTCTGGGGCCTGGAAGTCTGGTAGTAGTAGTATGATTTAAAGGCACAAAGTGATTGAAGTGTGCCAGGCCCAGAGCTACTTTGCTGGGCATGAATGTGTTTGAACTCTTGGGCCTGGAAGTCTGGTAGTAGTAGTATGATTTAAAGGCACAAAGTGAATGAAGTGTGCCCAGGCCCAGAGCTACTTTGCTGGGCATGACTGTGTTTGACCTCTTGGCTCTGGAAGTCTATTTCTAGGCTTATATACAGGGTCAAACATCTTGAAGTGTGCCCAGGCCCAGAGCTACTTTGCTGGGCATGAATGTGTTTGAACTCTTGGGCCTGGAAGTCTGGTAGTAGTAGTATGATTTAAAGGCACAAAGTGATTGAAGTGTGCCCAGGCCCAGAGCTACTTTGCTGGGCATGACTGTGTTTGACCTCTTGGCTCTGGAAGTCTATTTCTAGGCTTATATAAAGGGTCAAACATCTTGAAGTGTGCCCAGGCCCAGAGCTACTTTGCTGGGCATGAATGTGTTTGAACTTTTGGGCCTGGAAGTCTGGTAGTAGTAGTATGATTTAAAGGCACAAAGTGATTGAAGTGTGCCCAGGCCCAGAGCTACTTTGCTGGGCATGACTGTGTTTGACCTCTTGGGCCTGGAAGTCTGGTGGTAGTAGTAGTATGATTTAAAGGCACAAAGTGATTGAAGTGTGCCCAGGCCCAGAGCTACTTTGCTGGGCATGAATGTGTTTGAACTCTTGGGCCTGGAAGTCTATTTCTAGGCTTATATAAAGGGTCAAACATCTTGAAGTGTGCCCAGGCCCAGAGCTACTTTGCTGTGCATGACTGTGGTTGACCTCTTGGCCCTGGAAGTCTGGTGGTAGTAGTAGTATGATTTAAAGGCACAAAGTGAATGAAGTGTGCCCAGGCCCAGAGCTACTTTGCTGGGCATGAATGTGTTTGAACTCTTGGGCCTGGAAGTCTGGTAGTAGTAGTATGATTTAAAGGCACAAAGTGATTGAAGTGTGCCCAGGCCCAGAGCTACTTTGCTGGGCATGACTGTGTTTGACCTCTTGGGCCTGGAAGTCTGGTGGTAGTAGTAGTAGTATGATTTAAAGGCACAAAGTGAATGAAGTGTGCCCAGGCCCAGAGCTACTTTGCTGGGCATGAATGTGTTTGAACTCTTGGGCCTGGAAGTCTGGTAGTAGTAGTAGTAGTAGTAGTAGTAGTAGTAGTAGTAGTAGTATGATTTAAAGGTACAAAGTGAATGAAGTGTGCCCAGGCCCACAGCTACTTTGCTGGGCATGACTGTGTTTGACCTCTTGGGCCTGAAAGTCTATTTCTAGGCCTTATATAAAGGGTCAAACTTCTTGAAGTGTGCCCAGGCCCAGATCTACTTTGCTGGGCATGACTGTGTTTGACCTCTTGGGCCTGGAAGTCTGGTAGTAGTAGTAGTAGTAGTAGTAGTAGTATGATTTAAAGGTACAAAGTGAATGAAGTGTGCCCAGGCCCAGAGCTACTTTGCTGGGCATGACTGTGTTTGACCTCTTGGGCCTGGAAGTCTATTTCTAGGCTTATATAAAGGGTCAAACTTCTTGAAGTGTGCCCAGGCCCAGAGCTACTTTGCTGTGTATGACTGTGTGACCTCTTGGCCCTGGAATTCTGGTGGTAGTAGTAGTATGATTTAAAGGCACAAAGTGAATGAAGTGTGCCCAGGCCCAGAGCTACTTTGCTGGGCATGACTGTGTTTGACCTCTTGGGCCTGGAAGTCTGGTAGTAGTAGTAGTAGTAGTAGTAGTAGTAGTAGTAGTAGTATGATTTAAAGGTACAAAGTGAATGAAGTGTGCCCAGGCCCAGAGCTACTTTGCTGGGCATGACTGTGTTTGACCTCTTGGGCCTGGAAGTCTATTTCTAGGCTTATATAAAGGGTCAAACTTCTTGAAGTGTGCCCAGGCCCAGAGCTACTTTGCTGGGCATGACTGTGTTTGACCTCTTGGGTCTGGAAGTCTGGTGGTAGTAGTAGTAGTATGATTTAAAGGCACAAAGTGATTGAAGTGTGCCCAGGCCCAGAGCTACTTTGCTGGGCATGAATGTGTTTGAACTCTTGGGCCTGGAAGTCTGGTAGTAGTAGTATGATTTAAAGGCACAAAGTGATTGAAGTGTGCCCAGGCCCAGAGCTACTTTGCTGGGCATGACTGTGTTTGACCTCTTGGGCCTGGAAGTCTGGTGGTAGTAGTAGTATGATTTAAAGGCACAAAGTGATTGAAGTGTGCCCAGGCCCAGAGCTACTTTGCTGGGCATGAATGTGTTTGAACTCTTGGGCCTGGAAGTCTGGTAGTAGTAGTAGTAGTAGTAGTAGTAGTAGTAGTAGTAGTAGTAGTATGATTTAAAGGTACAAAGTGAATGAAGTGTGCCCAGGCCCAGAGCTACTTTGCTGGGCATGACTGTGTTTGACGTCTTGGGCCTGGAAGTCTGGTAGTAGTAGTATGATTTAAAGGTACAAAGTGAATGAAGTGTGCCCAGGCCCAGAGCTACTTTGCTGGGCATGACTGTGTTTGACCTCTTGGCTCTGGAAGTCTATTTCTAGGCTTATATAAAGGGTCAAACTTCTTGAAGTGTGCCCAGGCCCAGAGCTACTTTGCTGGGCATGACTGTGTTTGACCTCTGGGGCCTGGAAGTCTGGTAGTAGTAGTATGATTAAAGGCACAAAGTGATTGAAGTGTGCCCAGGCCCAGAGCTACTTTGCTGGGCATGACTGTGTTTGACCTCTTGGGCCTGGAAGTCTGGTAGTAGTAGTAGTAGTAGTAGTAGTAGTAGTAGTATGATTTAAAGGTACAAAGTGAATGAAGTGTGCCCAGGCCCAGAGCTACTTTGCTGGGCATGACTGTGTTTGACGTCTTGGGCCTGGAAGTCTGGTAGTAGTAGTATGATTTAAAGGTACAAAGTGAATGAAGTGTGCCCAGGCCCAGAGCTACTTTGCTGGGCATGACTGTGTTTGACCTCTTGGCTCTGGAAGTCTATTTCTAGGCTTATATAAAGGGTCAAACTTCTTGAAGTGTGCCCAGGCCCAGAGCTACTTTGCTGGGCATGACTGTGTTTGACCTCTGGGGCCTGGAAGTCTGGTAGTAGTAGTATGATTTAAAGGCACAAAGTGATTGAAGTGTGCCCAGGCCCAGAGCTACTTTGCTGGGCATGAATGTGTTTGAACTCTTGGGCCTGGAAGTCTATTTCTAGGCTTATATAAAGGGTCAAACTTCTTGAAGTGTGCCCAGGCCCAGAGCTACTTTGCTGGGCATGACTGTGTTTGACCTCTTGGGCCTGGAAGTCTGGTAGTAGTAGTAGTAGTAGTAGTAGTAGTAGTAGTAGTATGATTTAAAGGTACAAAGTGAATGAAGTGTGCCCAGGCCCACAGCTACTTTGCTGGGCATGACTGTGTTTGACCTCTTGGGCCTGAAAGTCTATTTCTAGGCTTATATAAAGGGTCAAACTTCTTGAAGTGTGCCCAGGCCCAGAGCTACTTTGCTGGGCATGACTGTGTTTGACCTCTGGGGCCTGGAAGTCTGGTAGTAGTAGTATGATTTAAAGACACAAAGTGATTGAAGTGTGCCCAGGCCCAGAGCTACTTTGCTGGGCATGAATGTGTTTGAACTCTTGGGCCTGGAAGTCTGGTAGTAGTAGTATGATTTAAAGGTACAAAGTGAATGAAGTGTGCCCAGGCCCAGAGCTACTTTGCTGTGCATGACTGTGTTTGACCTCTTGGCTCTGGAAGTCTATTTCTAGGCTTATATAAAGGGTCAAACTTCTTGAAGTGTGCCCAGGCCCAGAGCTACTTTGCTGGGCATGACTGTGTTTGACCTCTGGGGCCTGGAAGTCTGGTAGTAGTAGTATGATTTAAAAGGCACAAAGTGATTGAAGTGTGCCCAGGCCCAGAGCTACTTTGCTGGGCATGATTCTGTGACCTCTTGGGTCTGGAAATGTGGTACTTTGAAGGATTAAAAGAGTGAAACGGTCTGAAGTGTGCGCAGGTGTAAAGCAACCTTGCTAGGCATGAAGGTGTGACCTCCAGGGCCTGGAAGTCTGGTGGTAGTAGTAGTATGATTTAAAGGCACAAAGTGATTGAAGTGTGCCCAGGCCCAGAGCTACTTTGCTGGGCATGACTGTGTTTGACCTCTTGGGCCTGGAAGTCTGGTGGTAGTAGTAGTATGATTTAAAGGCACAAAGTGATTGAAGTGTGCCCAGGCCCAGAGCTACTTTGCTGGGCATGACTGTGTTTGACCTCTTGGCTCTGGAAGTCTATTTCTAGGCTTATATAAAGGGTCAAACTTCTTGAAGTGTGCCCAGGCCCAGAGCTACTTTGCTGTGTATGACTGTGTGACCTCTTGGCCCTGGAATTCTGGTGGTAGTAGTAGTATGATTTAAAGGCACAAAGTGAATGAAGTGTGCCCAGGCCCAGAGCTACTTTGCTGGGCATGACTGTGTTTGACCTCTTGGGCCTGGAAGTCTGGTAGTAGTAGTATGATTTAAAGGCACAAAGTGATTGAAGTGTGCCCAGGCCCAGAGCTACTTTGCTGGGCATGAATGTGTTTGAACTCTTGGGCCTGGAAGTCTATTTCTAGGCTTATATAAAGGGACAAACTTCTTGAAGTGTGCCCAGGCCCAGAGCTACTTTGCTGTGTATGACTGTGTGACCTCTTGGCCCTGGAATTCTGGTGGTAGTAGTAGTAGTAGTAGTATGATTTAAAGGTACAAAGTGAATGAAGTGTGCCCAGGCCCAGAGCCAGGCCTGGGCAGCAGGGGGCGCTCCTGGCCATGCCCAGCGAGTTTCGTGCGAATCGGACCTGGTCCGGAAGAGATACGAAGGGAAAACTCATTACTCGTCGGGGTGGCACATCCAGGCTCTCGACCCTCCCAAAGCGTCCGACCAGGGTGCACCCTGCCGGGCATGGTTAGCCGCCAGCCCCCTTCCTGGAGGTCTGGTTGGCACGGGGTTTTGATTTATCGGTTTCATATCTCTGGGCTCCTTGGGAGCAGAAAGTCGGTTGAGGGCCCTTTGGAAAGAGCCGGGGCTGCCGTTTAACGCTGTCCAAGCGGCAGGCGAAGCGCACCCACCGTTTTTACGCTATGATTTTTTAAACCGCCGGGGCGGCAAACACAGGGCCGGTCGGGTTTGAAGACGAATATCTCTTCGGCCCTTGGGAGGAGAGAAGCAGCGCGGGTCACCTTTGAACGCGCTCGCTGCCAGGAACGTCTGGCGTAAAAGTTTCGTGGGAATCGGACGTTCCTAGGCTGAGAAGCGAGCGCCCGCCCTCGGGCGGTCGGGGGCCCCTTTCTCATTCCCCGTCTGGGCTAAAAATACGAGGTCGGACCCGATGGACTCGGGAGACTGGAGAGTACCAGGGAGACCCTGGAAGCAGGCGACCCGACCCACGCTTCGCTGTCTCCTCGGCCCTCGGGAGTAGAAGCGCGGGGACGGTGGCGTGGGCAGCAGGGGGCGCTCCTGGCCATGCCCAGCGAGTTTCGTGCGAATCGGACCTGGTCCGGAAGAGATACGAAGGGAAAACTCATTACTCGTCGGGGTGGCACATCCAGGCTCTCGACCCTCCCAAAGCGTCCGACCAGGGTGCACCCTGCCGGGCATGGTTAGCCGCCAGCCCCCTTCCTGGAGGTCTGGTTGGCACGGGGTTTTGATTTTTCGGTTTCATATCTCTGGGCTCCTTGGGAGCAGAAAGTCGGTTGAGGGCCCTTTGGAAAGAGCCGGGGCTGCCGTTTAACGCTGTCCAAGCGGCAGGCGAAGCGCACCCACCGTTTTTACGCTATGATTTTTTAAAACCGCCGGGGCGGCAAACACAGGGCCGGTCGGGTTTGAAGACGAATATCTCTTCGGCCCTTGGGAGGAGAGAAGCAGCGCGGGTCACCTTTGAACGCGCTCGCTGCCAGGAACGTCTGGCGTAAAAGTTTCGTGGGAATCGGACGTTCCTAGGCTGAGAAGCGAGCGCCCGCCCTCGGGCGGTCGGGGGCCCCTTTCTCATTCCCCGTCTGGGCTAAAAAATACGAGGTCGGACCCGATGGACTCGGGAGACTGGAGAGTACCAGGGAGACCCTGGAAGCAGGCGACCCGACCCACGCTTCGCTGTCTCCTCGGCCCTCGGGAGTAGAAGCGCGGGGACGGTGGCGTGGGCAGCAGGGGGCGCTCCTGGCCATGCCCAGCGAGTTTCGTGCGAATCGGACCTGGTCCGGAAGAGATACGAAGGGAAAACTCATTACTCGTCGGGGTGGCACATCCAGGCTCTCGACCCTCCCAAAGCGTCCGACCAGGGGTGCACCCTGCCGGGCATGGTTAGCCGCCAGCCCCCTTCCTGGAGGTTCTGGTTGGCACGGGGTTTTGATTTTTCGGTTTCATATCTCTGGGCTCCTTGGGAGCAGAAAGTCGGTTGAGGGCCCTTTGGAAAGAGCCGGGGCTGCCGTTTTAACGCTGTCCAAGCGGCAGGCGAAGCGCACCCACCGTTTTTACGCTATGATTTTTTAAAACCGCCGGGGCGGCAAACACAGGGCCGGTCGGGTTTGAAGACGAATATCTCTTCGGCCCTTGGGAGGAGAGAAGCAGCGCGGGTCACCTTTGAACGCGCTCGCTGCCAGGAACGTCTGGCGTAAAAGTTTCGTGGAATCGGACGTTCCTAGGCTGAGAAGCGAGCGCCCGCCCTCGGGCGGTCGGGGGCCCCTTTCTCATTCCCCGTCTGGGCTAAAAATACGAGGTCGGACCCGATGGACTCGGGAGACTGGAGAGTACCAGGGAGACCCTGGAAGCAGGCGACCCGACCCACGCTTCGCTGTCTCCTCGGCCCTCGGGAGTAGAAGCGCGGGGAGGACGGTGGCGTGGGCAGCAGGGGGCGCTCCTGGCCATGCCCAGCGAGTTTCGTGCGAATCGGACCTGGTCCGGAAGAGATACGAAGGGAAAACTCATTACTCGTCGGGGTGGCACATCCAGGCTCTCGACCCTCCCAAAGCGTCCGACCAGGGTGCACCCTGCCGGGCATGGTTAGCCGCCAGCCCCCTTCCTGGAGGTCTGGTTGGCACGGGGTTTTGATTTATCGGTTTCATATCTCTGGGCTCCTTGGGAGCAGAAAGTCGGTTGAGGGCCCTTTGGAAAGAGCCGGGGCTGCCGTTTAACGCTGTCCAAGCGGCAGGCGAAGCGCACCCACCGTTTTTACGCTATGATTTTTTAAAACCGCCGGGGCGGCAAACACAGGGCCGGTCGGGTTTGAAGACGAATATCTCTTCGGCCCTTGGGAGGAGAGAAGCAGCGCGGGTCACCTTTGAACGCGCTCGCTGCCAGGAACGTCTGGCGTAAAAGTTTCGTGGGAATCGGACGTTCCTAGGCTGAGAAGCGAGCGCCCGCCCTCGGGCGGTCGGGGGCCCCTTTCTCATTCCCCGTCTGGGCTAAAAATACGAGGTCGGACCCGATGGACTCGGGAGACTGGAGAGTACCAGGGAGACCCTGGAAGCAGGCGACCCGACCCACGCTTCGCTGTCTCCTCGGCCCTCGGGAGTAGAAGCGCGGGGACGGTGGCGTGGGCAGCAGGGGGCGCTCCTGGCCATGCCCAGCGAGTTTCGTGCGAATCGGACCTGGTCCGGAAGAGATACGAAGGGAGGGAAAACTCATTACTCGTCGGGGTGGCACATCCAGGCTCTCGACCCTCCCAAAGTGTCCGACCAGGGTGCACCCTGCCGGGCTAAGAGAACAGCCAGGTGAACCCTGGAGGTTCCGAACTCCAGACCCCTGGACCCGACGGCTCAGTCCGCCTCAGGTGCACTACAGAGGTCCTCGGGCTGTCCCTGAGTGCATTAAAACGGAAATCAGAATTACTCCCCCGGGTGGCACTTCCAGGCTCTCGACCCTCCCAAAGTGTCCGACCAGGGTGCACCCTGCTGGGCATGGTTAGCCGCCAGCCCCCTTCCTGGAGGTCTGGTTGGCACGGGGTTTTGCAAATAGGTCCCGTCGGGTATATGGGAGAGCAAAGAGAATCAATGGGGTCCAAGCACTAAATTCATCCAGTGGCGTTCTCTGGAAGCCCAAGGGGAGTCCGAGGGGTGTTCGGCCGGCAAGGGGAGCTCTCCCTCGGACACATGATCAAACGCCTGTCCCCTACCGGAAAGTGGTGTGCTCTGGATGCCCCCCCCCCCCCCCCATCCCCCGAGGGGGGTGCTTATCCCGCGAGGGGAGCCCTCCTCGGGTTAAGTGAACCATCATGCCGATTCCCCTATGGAAGTGGGCACATCCAGGCACACAGTCTGCTTTGCTCTCCCCGACCCGAGTGCGTCTGTTGGGCTGAGTGTACGCCCAGGCAACTGGATCCAATGGCTCAGTCCGCCGCAGCGTGCTTCGACGATGGGTCGTACAGCCATGCCACCAGGGTGGGCGTGTTTGTAAATGTACCAGTGGATTCTCGTCGGCCTGCCACATCCATGGTATCGACCCACCAGGCCTGTCCGACCAGGGGTTGACCCTGGACGGGCACGGTCTGTGGTTTGGCCCTTGTCCTAGATGAAATCGGGCACGGGGTTTTCTGGCCAGGTACCATCGGGTTACTGGGAGAGCGGCTTCGGTCTCCAGGTGAGACCAATGGTGAAGCAGCACGAGGCAATGGAGAGCATGCAAAGCGATGGGGAAGCCATGCACGGCAATGGCCACGAAAAAAAAAAAAAAATCACCACGGAAGGAACGTGAAGAACAAGGAGGAGTGTAGTGACACTGCCCAAAGCTGCCCGGTGTTGCAGGGGTCTATTGGTGTGTTGCTTCCTTGTTTGGTAGAGTGGAGTACCAGACCCGCCAGGGGTAGGCAAACCATTCCCCCTACGGTAAGTGAGGAGCCAGCCATTTGACGAGCGGGTGTCCACGTGTAGGGTGCGAGCGCTATCCCCCCACACGGGGTTAGGCCACGGCCTTAGGTGGACGTCTGCCGACCAGCCCCGGCTGATCCAGAACTTCTGATGTGGAGAGCGGTTTTGACAGATCCTCCCTGGTTCTAGCGGGTCAAGCCTCTGATGGGGGGTGGGGGTTATTTGTAACCCATCCCAGAACTCTCTGGGGGAGACTCAGACGGCCAGTCTGTCTACTCAGTTGTCCTATACTGGTGTCTGTGGTTTGGGAGGAAGGGAGTGCCCTGCTTTGTTGGCCTCCTCTTCAAACCTACCTGGGCCCACGAATCACTCTTCTTGGTTACATCACGAAACGTAGGTTGAGCGAGGCTAGGGGGGAGGGAATTCGACGAGGTCTTTCCCTTGTCCCCCCACCAGCGGCCCACGAAAATCAAAACGGCGTGAAGAGAGGGAACGCCGAAAGCACCTGGAGTCGGCCGTCCGCACCTCCGGAGGAGGTGGACGGGGTACGGTGCGGGCATGACCGGATGGGACAGCTTTGCATCAAGGTGAGAGGTCGGCGTCCGAAGGCCAGAGGGCGGTGCGCGAGCACGTTTACACTGGCCGCGGAAGCTGTCCTGGGTAGCCCTGTATGGCGTCTGGACCTGACGGCGCACGCACTTACAACCCGCTGCTTCCTAGCCCCCGGAAGGGGAGGCGGATGTCACTCGTGGTTCATCCCAGACCACGGTGCAAACTACCTGGTTGATCCTGCCAGTAACATATGCTTGTCTCAAAGATTAAGCCATGCAGGTCTAAGTGCACACGGCCGGTACAGTGAAACTGCGAATGGCTCATTAAATCAGTTATGGTTCCTTTGATCGCTCCACACGTTACTCGGATAACTGTGGTAATTCTAGAGCTAATACATGCAAACGAGCGCTGACCCTTCGGGGGATGCGTGCATTTATCAGACCCAAAACCCATCCGGGGGGCTCGGGCCCCCGGCCGCTTTGGTGACTCTAGATAACCTCGGGCCGATCGCGCGCCCTCCGCGGCGGCGACGTCTCATTCGAATGTCTGCCCTATCAACTTTCGATGGTACCATAGTCGGCTACCATGGTGACCACGGGTAACGGGGAATCAGGGTTCGATTCCGGAGAGGGAGCCTGAGAAACGGCTACCACATCCAAGGAAGGCAGCAGGCGCGCAAATTACCCATTCCCGACACGGGGAGGTAGTGACGAAAAATAACGATACAGGTCTCTTTCGAGGCCCTGTAATCGGAATGAGCGTATCCTAAACCCATGGGTGAGGACCCATTGGAGGGCAAGTCTGGTGCCAGCAGCCGCGGTAATTCCAGCTCCAATAGCGTATATTAAAGTTGCTGCAGTTAAAAAGCTCGTAGTTGGATGTCGGGAGTGGGCTGGCGGTCCGCCGCGAGGCGTGCCACCGCCTGTCTCAGACCCTGTCTCCCGGTGCCCCCCGGATGCCCTTGGCTGGGTGTCCGGACGGGGCCGGGAGCGTTTACTTTGAAAAAATTAGAGTGTTTCAAAGCGGGCCCGCTTCTCGCCTGAATACCTGAGCTAGGAATAATGGAATAGGACTCCGGTTCTATTTTGTGGGTTTCCTGAACCAGGGCCATGATTAAGAGGGACGGCCGGGCATTCGTATTGCGCCGCTAGAGGTGAAATTCTTGGACCGGCGCAAGACGGACGAAAGCGAAAGCATTTGCCAAGAATGTTTTCATTAATCAAGAACGAAAGTCGGAGGTTCGAAGACGATCAGATACCGTCGTAGTTCCGACCGTAAACTATGCCGACCCGCGATCCGGCGGCGTTATTCCCATGACCCGCCGGGCAGCGTGAGGGAAACCACGAGTCTGTGGTTCCGGGGGGAGTATGGTTGCAAAGCTGAAACTTAAAGGAAATGACGGAAGGGCACCACCAGGAGTGGAGCCTGCGGCTTAATTTGACTCAACACGGGAAACCTCACCGGCCCGGACAGAAAGGATTGACAGATTGATAGCTCTTTCTCGATTCTGTGGGTGGTGGTGCATGGCCGTTCTTAGTTGGTGGAGCGATTTGTCTGGTTAATTCCGATAACGAACGAGACTCCGGCATGCTAAATAGTTACGCGGCCCTCCGCGGTCGGCGTCAAACTTCTTAGAGGGACAAGTGGCGTTCAGCCACGCGAGATGGAGCAATAACAGGTCTGTGATGCCCTTAGATGTCCGGGGCTGCACGCGCGCCCCAATGGTTGGATCAGCGTGTGCCTACCCTACACCGAGAGGTGCGGGTAATCCGCTGAACCCCATTCGTGATGGGGACTGGGGATTGCAATTATTCCCCCATGAACGAGGAATTCCCAGTAAGCGCGGGTCATAAGCTCGCGTTGATTAAGTCCCTGCCCTTTGTACACACCGCCCGTCGCTACTACCGATCGGATGGTTTAGTGAGGTCCTCGGATCGGCCCCCGCCGGGGCTCCCTCGCGGGCCTTGGCGGAGCGCCGAGAAGTCGATCAAACTTGACTATCTAGAGGGAAGTAAAAGTCGTTAACAAGGTTTTCGTAGGTGAACCTGCGAAAGGATCATTAACGGGTAACGCTGTCCGGCGTGCCTCCTCTCCCGACCCCCTCGACTTCGCCGTCCCCCCGCGTCGGGGCCCAGGGTCGAAAGGGTCTTCGGGGTTGCTGTTACACGTGGTCGCTTGCAGGTCAGGCTGGACCAGAAGGCATAAAGGAGGAGCCTAGTCCCTCCCACCCCTTCCTCGTCCTCCGCCTCTTCCTCCGCGTCGTCCTTCAGCACCCCCCCCCCGCAGGCCCCGGTATTCTCTGGGTTCCAGCGCGAGAGACGCGTCGTTCAAAAAACTCGGCGTCCCGCCCGTCGGGGCGAAGGCCGGTTTCCCCTCACCTTGCCGGCAGGAGAAGCGCCTGCGAGTCGAGCGGGTCGTACGGGTCCGTCCCGCGCCCTCCCTCTCGCTCGCACGGCCGCTGCCTCCGTCCACCGCGGAGGGGTTTTCCTATTTTGTTGTCCTTGTCATTCATCCCCGTCCCCTTGCTCGCTGACGAGCGGACTTTCCGGGGGGGGTGCGAGCGCTGCTCCTCGTGGGGCAGGCCATGGCCCTTCTGTGTTCGTCCGCCCACCGGCGTCCCTGGGGCGTGGTGGTGGTGGGTGGCGCAGCCGGTTCCCCTGCTTCTCTCTCTCAGAAAGGAGTCTCAGGGGGACCCCCGGCAGGTACCTAGGGCTTGGCCCACGCTACGTGAGTTCCACCCCTTCGAGGGGTCGACGGGGCGGGCGCGGAGGGCCGCGGTTCAAAGACTGACTCGTCTGCCACGTGGGCGTGTGGGCAAAGCGCAACCCCCGCGCCCGTTTCAACACTCGCAGACGGGGGCGCCTGACCGGTTGGTGAAACCTTTTAAACCTGTCTTTGTAGTCGTGGTGAAAGACCTAAACTGAGCCTGAAATAAAAGAGTACAACTCTTAGCGGTGGATCACTTGGCTCGTGCGTCGATGAAGAACGCAGCCAGCTGCGAGAACTAATGTGAATTGCAGGACACATTGATCATCGACATTTCGAACGCACATTGCGGCCCCCGGGTCCATCCCGGGGCTACGCCTGTCTGAGGGTCGCTATTCCTATCTGTCGGACCTGCCTTCTCAGGCGGGACCGCGGTTGGAGGTTCGTAGGTGGGGGGTGCCCCCTGGCCTCCGTCTTCCTAAAAGCAGACGGTTCCCGGTCGCTGTCTCGGTGAGATCCGGTCGGTGGGTTCGCTGCGGTTGAGTGCCCGTTCTCCGTGCACAAGCTTCTCCTCCCCCGCTTCGGTTCGTTTCGGTTCGTTTCGGCTCCGCTCCTGGCCTGGCCAGGAACGTGGTCCCCTGCGCCCGAGAAAGAAGCGAGCGTGGCTGCCGGTGGGTTCTCTCCGCTTTGGCTGCCCACGTTTTCGCTTCTTTTCTCACCCCCTGCGCAGGCGGATCACGGAAAGGTGTCTGTTCTGTTCCGTTACGTGCGCGAGCGGAGGGAGGTGTTGTTACATGCGTTCCCCCCCCCCCTCCCCCGGTGGGGGGGGTGGGGGGGGGGGGTTCGGGTGGCTCTGCCTCTGGCGTTTCCTTACGGGCCGACCTGTCCGTGGCACGTCCGTGACGTCCCGACCTGTGTCTCGTTAGCCCGGGTGAAAAGGGACTCGTCCCCTAACCCGGCGGTGTTCACGCTTCTGGGCAACCCTCCAGAGCGAACTCGGGAGCGACCTCAGATCAGACGAGACAACCCGCTGAATTTAAGCATATTACTAAGCGGAGGAAAAGAAACTAACAAGGATTCCCTCAGTAGCGGCGAGCGAAGAGGAAGAGCCCAGCGCTGAATCCCCCGTCCGGGTGCGGGGCGAGGGGATTGTGGCGTATGGGAAGTCTGTTTTCTTCCTGGCGCGGGCCGGGGGCCTGAGTCCTTCTGATGGAGGCTCAGCCCGTGGACGGTGTGAGGCCGGTAAATGGCCCCAGCCCCGCCAGGGTAGCGGTCTTCTCGGAGTCGGGTTGCTTGGGAATGCAGCCCAAAGTGGGTGGTAAACTCCATCTAAGGCTAAATACCGGCACGAGACCGATAGCGAACAAGTACCGTAAGGAAAGTTGAAAAGAACTTTGAAGAGAGAGTTCAACCAGGGCGTGAAACCGTTAAGAGGTAAACGGGTGGGGTCCGCACAGTCTGCCCGGGGGATTCAACCCGGCGGTGAGGCCGTCCCTGTCGCGCGAGTGTGCTCCGCTTCCAAAACCCCCGGCGTTCCCCCTTCGGGGGTCGCGTCGGGGGCGGGCGGGGCCGCCGCGCGGCGCGGGTCTCGCCGCCGTCGGGCGCACTTCCTCCGAGGCGGTGCGCCGCGACCGGCTCCGGTTCGGCTTGGAAGGGTCAGGGGGCGAAGGTGGCTCGTGAGCTCCGGCCTCGAGCTTTACAGCGCCCTCCCGCCCCGACTTCGCCGCTTGCCACCCGGGGCCGCGGGCGAGTACCTCCGCGCCTTCCTCCCCCTGCGGGGGCCGAGGAACGGGGCCCCTCCGCTCCCGACGCGGCTGTCGACCGGGCCGGACTGTCCCTCAGTCCGTCGCCTGACCGCGCCGCGCCGCCAGGGCGGGGACCGGCCCTCGTACCAAAGGGCGCTCGG
>NW_027658805.1:25000-37500 GCF_041902795.1 Electrophorus electricus
GAACTCTTGGGCCTGGAAGTCTGGTAGTAGTAGTAGTAGTAGTAGTAGTAGTAGTAGTAGTAGTAGTAGTATGATTTAAAGGTACAAAGTGAATGAAGTGTGCCCAGGCCCAGAGCTACTTTGCTGGGCATGACTGTGTTTGACCTCTTGGCTCTGGAAGTCTATTTCTAGGCTTATATAAAGGGTCAAACTTCTTGAAGTGTGCCCAGGCCCAGAGCTACTTTGCTGGGCATGACTGTGTTTGACCTCTGGGGCCTGGAAGTCTGGTAGTAGTAGTATGATTTAAAGGCACAAAGTGATTGAAGTGTGCCCAGGCCCAGAGCTACTTTGCTGGGCATGACTGTGTTTGACCTCTTGGGCCTGGAAGTCTGGTAGTAGTAGTAGTAGTAGTAGTAGTAGTAGTAGTAGTAGTATGATTTAAAGGTACAAAGTGAATGAAGTGTGCCCAGGCCCAGAGCTACTTTGCTGGGCATGACTGTGTTTGACGTCTTGGGCCTGGAAGTCTGGTAGTAGTAGTATGATTTAAAGGTACAAAGTGAATGAAGTGTGCCCAGGCCCAGAGCTACTTTGCTGGGCATGACTGTGTTTGACCTCTTGGCTCTGGAAGTCTATTTCTAGGCTTATATAAAGGGTCAAACTTCTTGAAGTGTGCCCAGGCCCAGAGCTACTTTGCTGGGCATGACTGTGTTTGACCTCTGGGGCCTGGAAGTCTGGTAGTAGTAGTATGATTTAAAGGCACAAAGTGATTGAAGTGTGCCCAGGCCCAGAGCTACTTTGCTGGGCATGAATGTGTTTGAACTCTTGGGCCTGGAAGTCTATTTCTAGGCTTATATAAAGGGTCAAACTTCTTGAAGTGTGCCCAGGCCCAGAGCTACTTTGCTGGGCATGACTGTGTTTGACCTCTTGGGCCTGGAAGTCTGGTAGTAGTAGTAGTAGTAGTAGTAGTAGTAGTAGTAGTAGTAGTAGTATGATTTAAAGGTACAAAGTGAATGAAGTGTGCCCAGGCCCACAGCTACTTTGCTGGGCATGACTGTGTTTGACCTCTTGGGCCTGAAAGTCTATTTCTAGGCTTATATAAAGGGTCAAACTTCTTGAAGTGTGCCCAGGCCCAGAGCTACTTTGCTGGGCATGACTGTGTTTGACCTCTGGGGCCTGGAAGTCTGGTAGTAGTAGTATGATTTAAAGACACAAAGTGATTGAAGTGTGCCCAGGCCCAGAGCTACTTTGCTGGGCATGAATGTGTTTGAACTCTTGGGCCTGGAAGTCTGGTAGTAGTAGTATGATTTAAAGGTACAAAGTGAATGAAGTGTGCCCAGGCCCAGAGCTACTTTGCTGTGCATGACTGTGTTTGACCTCTTGGCTCTGGAAGTCTATTTCTAGGCTTATATAAAGGGTCAAACTTCTTGAAGTGTGCCCAGGCCCAGAGCTACTTTGCTGGGCATGACTGTGTTTGACCTCTGGGGCCTGGAAGTCTGGTAGTAGTAGTATGATTTAAAGGCACAAAGTGATTGAAGTGTGCCCAGGCCCAGAGCTACTTTGCTGGGCATGATTCTGTGACCTCTTGGGTCTGGAAATGTGGTACTTTGAAGGATTAAAAGAGTGAAACGGTCTGAAGTGTGCGCAGGTGTAAAGCAACCTTGCTAGGCATGAAGGTGTGACCTCCAGGGCCTGGAAGTCTGGTGGTAGTAGTAGTATGATTTAAAGGCACAAAGTGATTGAAGTGTGCCCAGGCCCAGAGCTACTTTGCTGGGCATGACTGTGTTTGACCTCTTGGGCCTGGAAGTCTGGTGGTAGTAGTAGTATGATTTAAAGGCACAAAGTGATTGAAGTGTGCCCAGGCCCAGAGCTACTTTGCTGGGCATGACTGTGTTTGACCTCTTGGCTCTGGAAGTCTATTTCTAGGCTTATATAAAGGGTCAAACTTCTTGAAGTGTGCCCAGGCCCAGAGCTACTTTGCTGGGCATGACTGTGTTTGACCTCTGGGGCCTGGAAGTCTGGTAGTAGTAGTATGATTTAAAGGCACAAAGTGATTGAAGTGTGCCCAGGCCCAGAGCTACTTTGCTGGGCATGAATGTGTTTGAACTCTTGGGCCTGGAAGTCTATTTCTAGGCTTATATAAAGGGTCAAACTTCTTGAAGTGTGCCCAGGCCCAGAGCTACTTTGCTGGGCATGACTGTGTTTGACCTCTTGGGCCTGGAAGTCTGGTAGTAGTAGTAGTAGTAGTAGTAGTAGTAGTAGTAGTAGTAGTAGTAGTATGATTTAAAGGTACAAAGTGAATGAAGTGTGCCCAGGCCCACAGCTACTTTGCTGGGCATGACTGTGTTTGACCTCTTGGGCCTGAAAGTCTATTTCTAGGCTTATATAAAGGGTCAAACTTCTTGAAGTGTGCCCAGGCCCAGAGCTACTTTGCTGGGCATGACTGTGTTTGACCTCTGGGGCCTGGAAGTCTGGTAGTAGTAGTATGATTTAAAGACACAAAGTGATTGAAGTGTGCCCAGGCCCAGAGCTACTTTGCTGGGCATGAATGTGTTTGAACTCTTGGGCCTGGAAGTCTGGTAGTAGTAGTATGATTTAAAGGTACAAAGTGAATGAAGTGTGCCCAGGCCCAGAGCTACTTTGCTGTGCATGACTGTGTTTGACCTCTTGGCTCTGGAAGTCTATTTCTAGGCTTATATAAAGGGTCAAACTTCTTGAAGTGTGCCCAGGCCCAGAGCTACTTTGCTGGGCATGACTGTGTTTGACCTCTGGGGCCTGGAAGTCTGGTAGTAGTAGTATGATTTAAAGGCACAAAGTGATTGAAGTGTGCCCAGGCCCAGAGCTACTTTGCTGGGCATGATTCTGTGACCTCTTGGGTCTGGAAATGTGGTACTTTGAAGGATTAAAAGAGTGAAACGGTCTGAAGTGTGCGCAGGTGTAAAGCAACCTTGCTAGGCATGAAGGTGTGACCTCCAGGGCCTGGAAGTCTGGTGGTAGTAGTAGTATGATTTAAAGGCACAAAGTGATTGAAGTGTGCCCAGGCCCAGAGCTACTTTGCTGGGCATGACTGTGTTTGACCTCTTGGGCCTGGAAGTCTGGTGGTAGTAGTAGTATGATTTAAAGGCACAAAGTGATTGAAGTGTGCCCAGGCCCAGAGCTACTTTGCTGGGCATGACTGTGTTTGACCTCTTGGCTCTGGAAGTCTATTTCTAGGCTTATATAAAGGGTCAAACTTCTTGAAGTGTGCCCAGGCCCAGAGCTACTTTGCTGGGCATGACTGTGTTTGACCTCTGGGGCCTGGAAGTCTGGTAGTAGTAGTATGATTTAAAGGCACAAAGTGATTGAAGTGTGCCCAGGCCCAGAGCTACTTTGCTGGGCATGAATGTGTTTGAACTCTTGGGCCTGGAAGTCTATTTCTAGGCTTATATAAAGGGTCAAACTTCTTGAAGTGTGCCCAGGCCCAGAGCTACTTTGCTGGGCATGACTGTGTTTGACCTCTTGGGCCTGGAAGTCTGGTAGTAGTAGTAGTAGTAGTAGTAGTAGTAGTAGTAGTAGTAGTAGTATGATTTAAAGGTACAAAGTGAATGAAGTGTGCCCAGGCCCACAGCTACTTTGCTGGGCATGACTGTGTTTGACCTCTTGGGCCTGAAAGTCTATTTCTAGGCTTATATAAAGGGTCAAACTTCTTGAAGTGTGCCCAGGCCCAGAGCTACTTTGCTGGGCATGACTGTGTTTGACCTCTGGGGCCTGGAAGTCTGGTAGTAGTAGTATGATTTAAAGACACAAAGTGATTGAAGTGTGCCCAGGCCCAGAGCTACTTTGCTGGGCATGAATGTGTTTGAACTCTTGGGCCTGGAAGTCTGGTAGTAGTAGTATGATTTAAAGGTACAAAGTGAATGAAGTGTGCCCAGGCCCAGAGCTACTTTGCTGTGCATGACTGTGTTTGACCTCTTGGCTCTGGAAGTCTATTTCTAGGCTTATATAAAGAGTCAAACTTCTTGAAGTGTGCCCAGGCCCAGAGCTACTTTGCTGGGCATGACTGTGTTTGACCTCTGGGGCCTGGAAGTCTGGTAGTAGTAGTATGATTTAAAGGCACAAAGTGATTGAAGTGTGCCCAGGCCCAGAGCTACTTTGCTGGGCATGATTCTGTGACCTCTTGGGTCTGGAAATGTGGTACTTTGAAGGATTAAAAGAGTGAAACGGTCTGAAGTGTGCGCAGGTGTAAAGCAACCTTGCTAGGCATGAAGGTGTGACCTCCAGGGCCTGGAAGTCTGGTGGTAGTAGTAGTATGATTTAAAGGCACAAAGTGATTGAAGTGTGCCCAGGCCCAGAGCTACTTTGCTGGGCATGACTGTGTTTGACCTCTTGGGCCTGGAAGTCTGGTGGTAGTAGTAGTATGATTTAAAGGCACAAAGTGATTGAAGTGTGCCCAGGCCCAGAGCTACTTTGCTGGGCATGAATGTGTTTGAACTCTTGGGCCTGGAAGTCTATTTCTAGGCTTATATAAAGGGTCAAACATCTTGAAGTGTGCCCAGGCCCAGAGCTACTTTGCTGTGCATGACTGTGGTTGACCTCTTGGCCCTGGAAGTCTGGTGGTAGTAGTAGTATGATTTAAAGGCACAAAGTGAATGAAGTGTGCCCAGGCCCAGAGCTACTTTGCTGGGCATGAATGTGTTTGAACTCTTGGGCCTGGAAGTCTGGTAGTAGTAGTAGTAGTAGTAGTAGTAGTAGTAGTAGTAGATTTAAAGGCACAAAGTGCTTGAAGTGTGCCCAGGCCCAGAGCTACTTTGCTGTGCATGACTGTGTTTGACCTCTTGGCTCTGGAAGTCTATTTCTAGGCTTATATAAAGGGTCAAACTTCTTGAAGTGTGCCCAGGCCCAGAGCTACTTTGCTGTGTATGACTGTGTGACCTCTTGGCCCTGGAATTCTGGTGGTAGTAGTAGTATGATTTAAAGGCACAAAGTGAATGAAGTGTGCCCAGGCCCAGAGCTACTTTGCTGGGCATGACTGTGTTTGACCTCTTGGGCCTGGAAGTCTGGTAGTAGTAGTATGATTTAAAGGCACAAAGTGATTGAAGTGTGCCCAGGCCCAGAGCTACTTTGCTGGGCATGAATGTGTTTGAACTCTTGGGCCTGGAAGTCTATTTCTAGGCTTATATAAAGGGACAAACTTCTTGAAGTGTGCCCAGGCCCAGAGCTACTTTGCTGTGTATGACTGTGTGACCTCTTGGCCCTGGAATTCTGGTGGTAGTAGTAGTAGTAGTAGTATGATTTAAAGGTACAAAGTGAATGAAGTGTGCCCAGGCCCAGAGCCAGGCCTGGGCAGCAGGGGGCGCTCCTGGCCATGCCCAGCGAGTTTCGTGCGAATCGGACCTGGTCCGGAAGAGATACGAAGGGAAAACTCATTACTCGTCGGGGTGGCACATCCAGGCTCTCGACCCTCCCAAAGCGTCCGACCAGGGTGCACCCTGCCGGGCATGGTTAGCCGCCAGCCCCCTTCCTGGAGGTCTGGTTGGCACGGGGTTTTGATTTATCGGTTTCATATCTCTGGGCTCCTTGGGAGCAGAAAGTCGGTTGAGGGCCCTTTGGAAAGAGCCGGGGCTGCCGTTTAACGCTGTCCAAGCGGCAGGCGAAGCGCACCCACCGTTTTTACGCTATGATTTTTTAAAACCGCCGGGGCGGCAAACACAGGGCCGGTCGGGTTTGAAGACGAATATCTCTTCGGCCCTTGGGAGGAGAGAAGCAGCGCGGGTCACCTTTGAACGCGCTCGCTGCCAGGAACGTCTGGCGTAAAAGTTTCGTGGGAATCGGACGTTCCTAGGCTGAGAAGCGAGCGCCCGCCCTCGGGCGGTCGGGGGCCCCTTTCTCATTCCCCGTCTGGGCTAAAAATACGAGGTCGGACCCGATGGACTCGGGAGACTGGAGAGTACCAGGGAGACCCTGGAAGCAGGCGACCCGACCCACGCTTCGCTGTCTCCTCGGCCCTCGGGAGTAGAAGCGCGGGGACGGTGGCGTGGGCAGCAGGGGGCGCTCCTGGCCATGCCCAGCGAGTTTCGTGCGAATCGGACCTGGTCCGGAAGAGATACGAAGGGAAAACTCATTACTCGTCGGGGTGGCACATCCAGGCTCTCGACCCTCCCAAAGCGTCCGACCAGGGTGCACCCTGCCGGGCATGGTTAGCCGCCAGCCCCCTTCCTGGAGGTCTGGTTGGCACGGGGTTTTGATTTTTCGGTTTCATATCTCTGGGCTCCTTGGGAGCAGAAAGTCGGTTGAGGGCCCTTTGGAAAGAGCCGGGGCTGCCGTTTAACGCTGTCCAAGCGGCAGGCGAAGCGCACCCACCGTTTTTACGCTATGATTTTTTAAAACCGCCGGGGCGGCAAACACAGGGCCGGTCGGGTTTGAAGACGAATATCTCTTCGGCCCTTGGGAGGAGAGAAGCAGCGCGGGTCACCTTTGAACGCGCTCGCTGCCAGGAACGTCTGGCGTAAAAGTTTCGTGGGAATCGGACGTTCCTAGGCTGAGAAGCGAGCGCCCGCCCTCGGGCGGTCGGGGGCCCCTTTCTCATTCCCCGTCTGGGCTAAAAATACGAGGTCGGACCCGATGGACTCGGGAGACTGGAGAGTACCAGGGAGACCCTGGAAGCAGGCGACCCGACCCACGCTTCGCTGTCTCCTCGGCCCTCGGGAGTAGAAGCGCGGGGACGGTGGCGTGGGCAGCAGGGGGCGCTCCTGGCCATGCCCAGCGAGTTTCGTGCGAATCGGACCTGGTCCGGAAGAGATACGAAGGGAAAACTCATTACTCGTCGGGGTGGCACATCCAGGCTCTCGACCCTCCCAAAGTGTCCGACCAGGGTGCACCCTGCCGGGCTAAGAGAACAGCCAGGTGAACCCTGGAGGTTCCGAACTCCAGACCCCTGGACCCGACGGCTCAGTCCGCCTCAGGTGCACTACAGAGGTCCTCGGGCTGTCCCTGAGTGCATTAAAACGGAAATCAGAATTACTCCCCCGGGTGGCACTTCCAGGCTCTCGACCCTCCCAAAGTGTCCGACCAGGGTGCACCCTGCTGGGCATGGTTAGCCGCCAGCCCCCTTCCTGGAGGTCTGGTTGGCACGGGGTTTTGCAAATAGGTCCCGTCGGGTATATGGGAGAGCAAAGAGAATCAATGGGGTCCAAGCACTAAATTCATCCAGTGGCGTTCTCTGGAAGCCCAAGGGGAGTCCGAGGGGTGTTCGGCCGGCAAGGGGAGCTCTCCCTCGGACACATGATCAAACGCCTGTCCCCTACCGGAAAGTGGTGTGCTCTGGATGCCCCCCCCCCCCCCCCATCCCCCGAGGGGGGTGCTTATCCCGCGAGGGGAGCCCTCCTCGGGTTAAGTGAACCATCATGCCGATTCCCCTATGGAAGTGGGCACATCCAGGCACACAGTCTGCTTTGCTCTCCCCGACCCGAGTGCGTCTGTTGGGCTGAGTGTACGCCCAGGCAACTGGATCCAATGGCTCAGTCCGCCGCAGCGTGCTTCGACGATGGGTCGTACAGCCATGCCACCAGGGTGGGCGTGTTTGTAAATGTACCAGTGGATTCTCGTCGGCCTGCCACATCCATGGTATCGACCCACCAGGCCTGTCCGACCAGGGGTTGACCCTGGACGGGCACGGTCTGTGGTTTGGCCCTTGTCCTAGATGAAATCGGGCACGGGGTTTTCTGGCCAGGTACCATCGGGTTACTGGGAGAGCGGCTTCGGTCTCCAGGTGAGACCAATGGTGAAGCAGCACGAGGCAATGGAGAGCATGCAAAGCGATGGGGAAGCCATGCACGGCAATGGCCACGAAAAAAAAAAAAAAATCACCACGGAAGGAACGTGAAGAACAAGGAGGAGTGTAGTGACACTGCCCAAAGCTGCCCGGTGTTGCAGGGGTCTATTGGTGTGTTGCTTCCTTGTTTGGTAGAGTGGAGTACCAGACCCGCCAGGGGTAGGCAAACCATTCCCCCTACGGTAAGTGAGGAGCCAGCCATTTGACGAGCGGGTGTCCACGTGTACGGGTGCGAGCGCTATCCCCCCACACGGGGTTAGGCCACGGCCTTAGGTGGACGTCTGCCGACCAGCCCCGGCTGATCCAGAACTTCTGATGTGGAGAGCGGTTTTGACAGATCCTCCCTGGTTCTAGCGGGTCAAGCCTCTGATGGGGGGTGGGGGTTATTTGTAACCCATCCCAGAACTCTCTGGGGGAGACTCAGACGGCCAGTCTGTCTACTCAGTTGTCCTATACTGGTGTCTGTGGTTTGGGAGGAAGGGAGTGCCCTGCTTTGTTGGCCTCCTCTTCAAACCTACCTGGGCCCACGAATCACTCTTCTTGGTTACATCACGAAACGTAGGTTGAGCGAGGCTAGGGGGGAGGGAATTCGACGAGGTCTTTCCCTTGTCCCCCCACCAGCGGCCCACGAAAATCAAAACGGCGTGAAGAGAGGGAACGCCGAAAGCACCTGGAGTCGGCCGTCCGCACCTCCGGAGGAGGTGGACGGGGTACGGTGCGGGCATGACCGGATGGGACAGCTTTGCATCAAGGTGAGAGGTCGGCGTCCGAAGGCCAGAGGGCGGTGCGCGAGCACGTTTACACTGGCCGCGGAAGCTGTCCTGGGTAGCCCTGTATGGCGTCTGGACCTGACGGCGCACGCACTTACAACCCGCTGCTTCCTAGCCCCCGGAAGGGGAGGCGGATGTCACTCGTGGTTCATCCCAGACCACGGTGCAAACTACCTGGTTGATCCTGCCAGTAACATATGCTTGTCTCAAAGATTAAGCCATGCAGGTCTAAGTGCACACGGCCGGTACAGTGAAACTGCGAATGGCTCATTAAATCAGTTATGGTTCCTTTGATCGCTCCACACGTTACTCGGATAACTGTGGTAATTCTAGAGCTAATACATGCAAACGAGCGCTGACCCTTCGGGGGATGCGTGCATTTATCAGACCCAAAACCCATCCGGGGGGCTCGGGCCCCCCGGCCGCTTTGGTGACTCTAGATAACCTCGGGCCGATCGCGCGCCCTCCGCGGCGGCGACGTCTCATTCGAATGTCTGCCCTATCAACTTTCGATGGTACCATAGTCGGCTACCATGGTGACCACGGGTAACGGGGAATCAGGGTTCGATTCCGGAGAGGGAGCCTGAGAAACGGCTACCACATCCAAGGAAGGCAGCAGGCGCGCAAATTACCCATTCCCGACACGGGGAGGTAGTGACGAAAAATAACGATACAGGTCTCTTTCGAGGCCCTGTAATCGGAATGAGCGTATCCTAAACCCATGGGTGAGGACCCATTGGAGGGCAAGTCTGGTGCCAGCAGCCGCGGTAATTCCAGCTCCAATAGCGTATATTAAAGTTGCTGCAGTTAAAAAGCTCGTAGTTGGATGTCGGGAGTGGGCTGGCGGTCCGCCGCGAGGCGTGCCACCGCCTGTCTCAGACCCTGTCTCCCGGTGCCCCCCGGATGCCCTTGGCTGGGTGTCCGGACGGGGCTCGGAGCGTTTACTTTGAAAAAATTAGAGTGTTCAAAGCGGGCCCGCTTCTCGCCTGAATACCTGAGCTAGGAATAATGGAATAGGACTCCGGTTCTATTTTGTGGGTTTCCTGAACCAGGGCCATGATTAAGAGGGACGGCCGGGGGCATTCGTATTGCGCCGCTAGAGGTGAAATTCTTGGACCGGCGCAAGACGGACGAAAGCGAAAGCATTTGCCAAGAATGTTTTCATTAATCAAGAACGAAAGTCGGAGGTTCGAAGACGATCAGATACCGTCGTAGTTCCGACCGTAAACTATGCCGACCCGCGATCCGGCGGCGTTATTCCCATGACCCGCCGGGCAGCGTGAGGGAAACCACGAGTCTGTGGGTTCCGGGGGGAGTATGGTTGCAAAGCTGAAACTTAAAGGAATTGACGGAAGGGCACCACCAGGAGTGGAGCCTGCGGCTTAATTTGACTCAACACGGGAAACCTCACCCGGCCCGGACACGGAAAGGATTGACAGATTGATAGCTCTTTCTCGATTCTGTGGGTGGTGGTGCATGGCCGTTCTTAGTTGGTGGAGCGATTTGTCTGGTTAATTCCGATAACGAACGAGACTCCGGCATGCTAAATAGTTACGCGGCCCTCCGCGGTCGGCGTCAAACTTCTTAGAGGGACAAGTGGCGTTCAGCCACGCGAGATGGAGCAATAACAGGTCTGTGATGCCCTTAGATGTCCGGGGCTGCACGCGCGCCACAATGGTTGGATCAGCGTGTGCCTACCCTACACCGAGAGGTGCGGGTAATCCGCTGAACCCCATTCGTGATGGGGACTGGGGATTGCAATTATTCCCCATGAACGAGGAATTCCCAGTAAGCGCGGGTCATAAGCTCGCGTTGATTAAGTCCCTGCCCTTTGTACACACCGCCCGTCGCTACTACCGATCGGATGGTTTAGTGAGGTCCTCGGATCGGCCCCGCCGGGGCTCCTCGCGGGCCTTGGCGGAGCGCCGAGAAGTCGATCAAACTTGACTATCTAGAGGAAGTAAAAGTCGTAACAAGGTTTTCGTAGGTGAACCTGCGAAAGGATCATTAACGGGTAACGCTGTCCGGCGTGCCTCCTCTCCCGACCCCCTCGACTTCGCCGTCCCCCCGCGTCGGGGCCCAGGGTCGAAAGGGTCTTCGGGGTTGCTGTTACACGTGGTCGCTTGCAGGTCAGGCTGGACAGAAGGCATAAAGGAGGAGCCTAGTCCCTCCCACCCCTTCCTCGTCCTCCGCCTCTTCCTCCGCGTCGTCCTTCAGCACCCCCCCCCCGCAGGCCCCGGTATTCTCTGGGTTCCAGCGCGAGAGACGCGTCGTTCAAAAAACTCGGCGTCCCCGCTCGTCGGGCGAAGGCCGGTTTCCCCTCACCTTGCCGGCAGGAGAAGCGCCTGCGAGTCGAGCGGGTCGTACGGGTCCGTCCCGCGCCCTCCCTCTCGCTCGCACGGCCGCTGCCTCCGTCCACCGCGAGGGGTTTTCCTATTTTGTTGTCCTTGTCATTCATCCCCGTCCCCTTGCTCGCTGACGAGCGGACTTTCCGGGGGGGGTTGCGAGCGCTGCTCCTCGTGGGGCAGGCCATGGCCCTTCCTGTGTTCGTCCGCCCACCGGCGTCCTGGGGCGTGGTGGTGGTGGGTGGCGCAGCCGGTTCCCCTGCTTCTCTCTCTCAGAAAGGAGTCTCAGGGGGACCCCCGGCAGGTACCTAGGGCTTGGCCCACGCTACGTGAGTTCCACCCCTTTCGAGGGGTCGGACGGGGCGGGCGCGGAGGGCCGCGGTTCAAAGACTGACTCGTCTGCCACGTGGGGCGTGTGGGCAAAGCGCAACCCCGCGCCCGTTTCAACACTCGCAGACGGGGGCGCCTGACCGGTTGGTGAAACCTTTTAAACCTGTCTTTGTAGTCGTGGTGAAAGACCTAAACTGAGCCTGAAATAAAAGAGTACAACTCTTAGCGGTGGATCACTTGGCTCGTGCGTCGATGAAGAACGCAGCCAGCTGCGAGAACTAATGTGAATTGCAGGACACATTGATCATCGACATTTCGAACGCACATTGCGGCCCCGGGTCCATCCCGGGGCTACGCCTGTCTGAGGGTCGCTATTCCTATCTGTCGGACCTGCCTTCTCAGGCGGGACCGCGGTTGGAGGTTCGTAGGTGGGGGGGTGCCCCCTGGCCTCCGTCTTCCTAAAAGCAGACGGTTCCCGGTCGCTGTCTCGGTGAGATCCGGTCGGTGGGTTCGCTGCGGTTGAGTGCCCGTTCTCCGTGCACAAGCTTCTCCTCCCCCGCTTCGGTTCGTTTCGGTTCGTTTCGGCTCCGCTCCTGGCCTGGCCAGGAACGTGGTCCCCTGCGCCCGAGAAAGAAGCGAGCGTGGCTGCCGGTGGGTTCTCTCCGCTTTGGCTGCCCACGTTTTCGCTTCTTTTCTCACCCCCTGCGCAGGCGGATCACGGAAAGGTGTCTGTTCTGTTCCGTTACGTGCGCGAGCGGAGGGAGGTTGTTGTTACATGCGTTCCCCCCCCCCCTCCCCCGGTGGGGGGGGTGGGGGGGGTCGGGGTTCGGGTGGCTCTGCCTCTGGCGTTTTCCTTACGGGCCGACCTGTCCGTGGCACGTCCGTGACGTCCCGACCTGTGTCCTCGTTAGCCCGGGTGAAAAGGGACTCGTCCCCTAACCCGGCGGTGTTCACGCTTCTGGGCAACCCTCCAGAGCGAACTCGGGAGCGACCTCAGATCAGACGAGACAACCCGCTGAATTTAAGCATATTACTAAGCGGAGGAAAAGAAACTAACAAGGATTCCCTCAGTAGCGGCGAGCGAAGAGGGAAGAGCCCAGCGCTGAATCCCCCGTCCGGGTGCGGGCGAGGGGAATTGTGGCGTATGGAAGTCTGTTTTCTTCCTGGCGCGGGCCGGGGGCCTGAGTCCTTCTGATGGAGGCTCAGCCCGTGGACGGTGTGAGGCCGGTAAATGGCCCCAGCCCCGCCAGGGTAGCGGTCTTCTCGGAG
>NW_027658805.1:42500-52500 GCF_041902795.1 Electrophorus electricus
AAGGCACAAAGTGAATGAAGTGTGCCCAGGCCCAGAGCTACTTTGCTGGGCATGACTGTGTTTGACCTCTTGGGCCTGGAAGTCTGGTAGTAGTAGTAGTAGTAGTAGTAGTAGTAGTAGTAGTAGTATGATTTAAAGGTACAAAGTGAATGAAGTGTGCCCAGGCCCAGAGCTACTTTGCTGGGCATGACTGTGTTTGACCTCTTGGGCCTGGAAGTCTATTTCTAGGCTTATATAAAGGGTCAAACTTCTTGAAGTGTGCCCAGGCCCAGAGCTACTTTGCTGGGCATGACTGTGTTTGACCTCTTGGGTCTGGAAGTCTGGTGGTAGTAGTAGTAGTATGATTTAAAGGCACAAAGTGATTGAAGTGTGCCCAGGCCCAGAGCTACTTTGCTGGGCATGAATGTGTTTGAACTCTTGGGCCTGGAAGTCTGGTAGTAGTAGTATGATTTAAAGGCACAAAGTGATTGAAGTGTGCCCAGGCCCAGAGCTACTTTGCTGGGCATGACTGTGTTTGACCTCTTGGGCCTGGAAGTCTGGTGGTAGTAGTAGTATGATTTAAAGGCACAAAGTGATTGAAGTGTGCCCAGGCCCAGAGCTACTTTGCTGGGCATGAATGTGTTTGAACTCTTGGGCCTGGAAGTCTGGTAGTAGTAGTAGTAGTAGTAGTAGTAGTAGTAGTAGTAGTAGTAGTATGATTTAAAGGTACAAAGTGAATGAAGTGTGCCCAGGCCCAGAGCTACTTTGCTGGGCATGACTGTGTTTGACGTCTTGGGCCTGGAAGTCTGGTAGTAGTAGTATGATTTAAAGGTACAAAGTGAATGAAGTGTGCCCAGGCCCAGAGCTACTTTGCTGGGCATGACTGTGTTTGACCTCTTGGCTCTGGAAGTCTATTTCTAGGCTTATATAAAGGGTCAAACTTCTTGAAGTGTGCCCAGGCCCAGAGCTACTTTGCTGGGCATGACTGTGTTTGACCTCTGGGGCCTGGAAGTCTGGTAGTAGTAGTATGATTTAAAGGCACAAAGTGATTGAAGTGTGCCCAGGCCCAGAGCTACTTTGCTGGGCATGACTGTGTTTGACCTCTTGGGCCTGGAAGTCTGGTAGTAGTAGTAGTAGTAGTAGTAGTAGTAGTAGTAGTAGTATGATTTAAAGGTACAAAGTGAATGAAGTGTGCCCAGGCCCAGAGCTACTTTGCTGGGCATGACTGTGTTTGACGTCTTGGGCCTGGAAGTCTGGTAGTAGTAGTATGATTTAAAGGTACAAAGTGAATGAAGTGTGCCCAGGCCCAGAGCTACTTTGCTGGGCATGACTGTGTTTGACCTCTTGGCTCTGGAAGTCTATTTCTAGGCTTATATAAAGGGTCAAACTTCTTGAAGTGTGCCCAGGCCCAGAGCTACTTTGCTGGGCATGACTGTGTTTGACCTCTGGGGCCTGGAAGTCTGGTAGTAGTAGTATGATTTAAAGGCACAAAGTGATTGAAGTGTGCCCAGGCCCAGAGCTACTTTGCTGGGCATGAATGTGTTTGAACTCTTGGGCCTGGAAGTCTATTTCTAGGCTTATATAAAGGGTCAAACTTCTTGAAGTGTGCCCAGGCCCAGAGCTACTTTGCTGGGCATGACTGTGTTTGACCTCTTGGGCCTGGAAGTCTGGTAGTAGTAGTAGTAGTAGTAGTAGTAGTAGTAGTAGTAGTAGTAGTATGATTTAAAGGTACAAAGTGAATGAAGTGTGCCCAGGCCCACAGCTACTTTGCTGGGCATGACTGTGTTTGACCTCTTGGGCCTGAAAGTCTATTTCTAGGCTTATATAAAGGGTCAAACTTCTTGAAGTGTGCCCAGGCCCAGAGCTACTTTGCTGGGCATGACTGTGTTTGACCTCTGGGGCCTGGAAGTCTGGTAGTAGTAGTATGATTTAAAGACACAAAGTGATTGAAGTGTGCCCAGGCCCAGAGCTACTTTGCTGGGCATGAATGTGTTTGAACTCTTGGGCCTGGAAGTCTGGTAGTAGTAGTATGATTTAAAGGTACAAAGTGAATGAAGTGTGCCCAGGCCCAGAGCTACTTTGCTGTGCATGACTGTGTTTGACCTCTTGGCTCTGGAAGTCTATTTCTAGGCTTATATAAAGGGTCAAACTTCTTGAAGTGTGCCCAGGCCCAGAGCTACTTTGCTGGGCATGACTGTGTTTGACCTCTGGGGCCTGGAAGTCTGGTAGTAGTAGTATGATTTAAAGGCACAAAGTGATTGAAGTGTGCCCAGGCCCAGAGCTACTTTGCTGGGCATGATTCTGTGACCTCTTGGGTCTGGAAATGTGGTACTTTGAAGGATTAAAAGAGTGAAACGGTCTGAAGTGTGCGCAGGTGTAAAGCAACCTTGCTAGGCATGAAGGTGTGACCTCCAGGGCCTGGAAGTCTGGTGGTAGTAGTAGTATGATTTAAAGGCACAAAGTGATTGAAGTGTGCCCAGGCCCAGAGCTACTTTGCTGGGCATGACTGTGTTTGACCTCTTGGGCCTGGAAGTCTGGTGGTAGTAGTAGTATGATTTAAAGGCACAAAGTGATTGAAGTGTGCCCAGGCCCAGAGCTACTTTGCTGGGCATGACTGTGTTTGACCTCTTGGCTCTGGAAGTCTATTTCTAGGCTTATATAAAGGGTCAAACTTCTTGAAGTGTGCCCAGGCCCAGAGCTACTTTGCTGGGCATGACTGTGTTTGACCTCTGGGGCCTGGAAGTCTGGTAGTAGTAGTATGATTTAAAGGCACAAAGTGATTGAAGTGTGCCCAGGCCCAGAGCTACTTTGCTGGGCATGAATGTGTTTGAACTCTTGGGCCTGGAAGTCTATTTCTAGGCTTATATAAAGGGTCAAACTTCTTGAAGTGTGCCCAGGCCCAGAGCTACTTTGCTGGGCATGACTGTGTTTGACCTCTTGGGCCTGGAAGTCTGGTAGTAGTAGTAGTAGTAGTAGTAGTAGTAGTAGTAGTAGTAGTAGTATGATTTAAAGGTACAAAGTGAATGAAGTGTGCCCAGGCCCACAGCTACTTTGCTGGGCATGACTGTGTTTGACCTCTTGGGCCTGAAAGTCTATTTCTAGGCTTATATAAAGGGTCAAACTTCTTGAAGTGTGCCCAGGCCCAGAGCTACTTTGCTGGGCATGACTGTGTTTGACCTCTGGGGCCTGGAAGTCTGGTAGTAGTAGTATGATTTAAAGACACAAAGTGATTGAAGTGTGCCCAGGCCCAGAGCTACTTTGCTGGGCATGAATGTGTTTGAACTCTTGGGCCTGGAAGTCTGGTAGTAGTAGTATGATTTAAAGGTACAAAGTGAATGAAGTGTGCCCAGGCCCAGAGCTACTTTGCTGTGCATGACTGTGTTTGACCTCTTGGCTCTGGAAGTCTATTTCTAGGCTTATATAAAGAGTCAAACTTCTTGAAGTGTGCCCAGGCCCAGAGCTACTTTGCTGGGCATGACTGTGTTTGACCTCTGGGGCCTGGAAGTCTGGTAGTAGTAGTATGATTTAAAGGCACAAAGTGATTGAAGTGTGCCCAGGCCCAGAGCTACTTTGCTGGGCATGATTCTGTGACCTCTTGGGTCTGGAAATGTGGTACTTTGAAGGATTAAAAGAGTGAAACGGTCTGAAGTGTGCGCAGGTGTAAAGCAACCTTGCTAGGCATGAAGGTGTGACCTCCAGGGCCTGGAAGTCTGGTGGTAGTAGTAGTATGATTTAAAGGCACAAAGTGATTGAAGTGTGCCCAGGCCCAGAGCTACTTTGCTGGGCATGACTGTGTTTGACCTCTTGGGCCTGGAAGTCTGGTGGTAGTAGTAGTATGATTTAAAGGCACAAAGTGATTGAAGTGTGCCCAGGCCCAGAGCTACTTTGCTGGGCATGAATGTGTTTGAACTCTTGGGCCTGGAAGTCTATTTCTAGGCTTATATAAAGGGTCAAACATCTTGAAGTGTGCCCAGGCCCAGAGCTACTTTGCTGTGCATGACTGTGGTTGACCTCTTGGCCCTGGAAGTCTGGTGGTAGTAGTAGTATGATTTAAAGGCACAAAGTGAATGAAGTGTGCCCAGGCCCAGAGCTACTTTGCTGGGCATGAATGTGTTTGAACTCTTGGGCCTGGAAGTCTGGTAGTAGTAGTAGTAGTAGTAGTAGTAGTAGTAGTAGTATGATTTAAAGGCACAAAGTGCTTGAAGTGTGCCCAGGCCCAGAGCTACTTTGCTGTGCATGACTGTGTGACCTCTTGGCCCTGGAATTCTGGTGGTAGTAGTAGTAGTAGTAGTATGATTTAAAGGTACAAAGTGAATGAAGTGTGCCCAGGCCCAGAGCCAGGCCTGGGCAGCAGGGGGCGCTCCTGGCCATGCCCAGCGAGTTTCGTGCGAATCGGACCTGGTCCGGAAGAGATACGAAGGGAAAACTCATTACTCGTCGGGGTGGCACATCCAGGCTCTCGACCCTCCCAAAGCGTCCGACCAGGGTGCACCCTGCCGGGCATGGTTAGCCGCCAGCCCCCTTCCTGGAGGTCTGGTTGGCACGGGGTTTTGATTTATCGGTTTCATATCTCTGGGCTCCTTGGGAGCAGAAAGTCGGTTGAGGGCCCTTTGGAAAGAGCCGGGGCTGCCGTTTAACGCTGTCCAAGCGGCAGGCGAAGCGCACCCACCGTTTTTACGCTATGATTTTTTAAAACCGCCGGGGCGGCAAACACAGGGCCGGTCGGGTTTGAAGACGAATATCTCTTCGGCCCTTGGGAGGAGAGAAGCAGCGCGGGTCACCTTTGAACGCGCTCGCTGCCAGGAACGTCTGGCGTAAAAGTTTCGTGGGAATCGGACGTTCCTAGGCTGAGAAGCGAGCGCCCGCCCTCGGGCGGTCGGGGGCCCCTTTCTCATTCCCCGTCTGGGCTAAAAATACGAGGTCGGACCCGATGGACTCGGGAGACTGGAGAGTACCAGGGAGACCCTGGAAGCAGGCGACCCGACCCACGCTTCGCTGTCTCCTCGGCCCTCGGGAGTAGAAGCGCGGGGACGGTGGCGTGGGCAGCAGGGGGCGCTCCTGGCCATGCCCAGCGAGTTTCGTGCGAATCGGACCTGGTCCGGAAGAGATACGAAGGGAAAACTCATTACTCGTCGGGGTGGCACATCCAGGCTCTCGACCCTCCCAAAGCGTCCGACCAGGGTGCACCCTGCCGGGCATGGTTAGCCGCCAGCCCCCTTCCTGGAGGTCTGGTTGGCACGGGGTTTTGATTTATCGGTTTCATATCTCTGGGCTCCTTGGGAGCAGAAAGTCGGTTGAGGGCCCTTTGGAAAGAGCCGGGGCTGCCGTTTAACGCTGTCCAAGCGGCAGGCGAAGCGCACCCACCGTTTTTACGCTATGATTTTTTAAAACCGCCGGGGCGGCAAACACAGGGCCGGTCGGGTTTGAAGACGAATATCTCTTCGGCCCTTGGGAGGAGAGAAGCAGCGCGGGTCACCTTTGAACGCGCTCGCTGCCAGGAACGTCTGGCGTAAAAGTTTCGTGGGAATCGGACGTTCCTAGGCTGAGAAGCGAGCGCCCGCCCTCGGGCGGTCGGGGGCCCCTTTCTCATTCCCCGTCTGGGCTAAAAATACGAGGTCGGACCCGATGGACTCGGGAGACTGGAGAGTACCAGGGAGACCCTGGAAGCAGGCGACCCGACCCACGCTTCGCTGTCTCCTCGGCCCTCGGGAGTAGAAGCGCGGGGACGGTGGCGTGGGCAGCAGGGGGCGCTCCTGGCCATGCCCAGCGAGTTTCGTGCGAATCGGACCTGGTCCGGAAGAGATACGAAGGGAAAACTCATTACTCGTCGGGGTGGCACATCCAGGCTCTCGACCCTCCCAAAGTGTCCGACCAGGGTGCACCCTGCCGGGCTAAGAGAACAGCCAGGTGAACCCTGGAGGTTCCGAACTCCAGACCCCTGGACCCGACGGCTCAGTCCGCCTCAGGTGCACTACAGAGGTCCTCGGGCTGTCCCTGAGTGCATTAAAACGGAAATCAGAATTACTCCCCCGGGTGGCACTTCCAGGCTCTCGACCCTCCCAAAGTGTCCGACCAGGGTGCACCCTGCTGGGCATGGTTAGCCGCCAGCCCCCTTCCTGGAGGTCTGGTTGGCACGGGGTTTTGCAAATAGGTCCCGTCGGGTATATGGGAGAGCAAAGAGAATCAATGGGGTCCAAGCACTAAATTCATCCAGTGGCGTTCTCTGGAAGCCCAAGGGGAGTCCGAGGGGTGTTCGGCCGGCAAGGGGAGCTCTCCCTCGGACACATGATCAAACGCCTGTCCCCTACCGGAAAGTGGTGTGCTCTGGATGCCCCCCCCCCCCCCCATCCCCCGAGGGGGGTGCTTATCCCGCGAGGGGAGCCCTCCTCGGGTTAAGTGAACCATCATGCCGATTCCCCTATGGAAGTGGGCACATCCAGGCACACAGTCTGCTTTGCTCTCCCCGACCCGAGTGCGTCTGTTGGGCTGAGTGTACGCCCAGGCAACTGGATCCAATGGCTCAGTCCGCCGCAGCGTGCTTCGACGATGGGTCGTACAGCCATGCCACCAGGGTGGGCGTGTTTGTAAATGTACCAGTGGATTCTCGTCGGCCTGCCACATCCATGGTATCGACCCACCAGGCCTGTCCGACCAGGGGTTGACCCTGGACGGGCACGGTCTGTGGTTTGGCCCTTGTCCTAGATGAAATCGGGCACGGGGTTTTCTGGCCAGGTACCATCGGGTTACTGGGAGAGCGGCTTCGGTCTCCAGGTGAGACCAATGGTGAAGCAGCACGAGGCAATGGAGAGCATGCAAAGCGATGGGGAAGCCATGCACGGCAATGGCCACGAAAAAAAAAAAAAAATCACCACGGAAGGAACGTGAAGAACAAGGAGGAGTGTAGTGACACTGCCCAAAGCTGCCCGGTGTTGCAGGGGTCTATTGGTGTGTTGCTTCCTTGTTTGGTAGAGTGGAGTACCAGACCCGCCAGGGGTAGGCAAACCATTCCCCCTACGGTAAGTGAGGAGCCAGCCATTTGACGAGCGGGTGTCCACGTGTACGGGTGCGAGCGCTATCCCCCCACACGGGGTTAGGCCACGGCCTTAGGTGGACGTCTGCCGACCAGCCCCGGCTGATCCAGAACTTCTGATGTGGAGAGCGGTTTTGACAGATCCTCCCTGGTTCTAGCGGGTCAAGCCTCTGATGGGGGGTGGGGGTTATTTGTAACCCATCCCAGAACTCTCTGGGGGAGACTCAGACGGCCAGTCTGTCTACTCAGTTGTCCTATACTGGTGTCTGTGGTTTGGGAGGAAGGGAGTGCCCTGCTTTGTTGGCCTCCTCTTCAAACCTACCTGGGCCCACGAATCACTCTTCTTGGTTACATCACGAAACGTAGGTTGAGCGAGGCTAGGGGGGAGGGAATTCGACGAGGTCTTTCCCTTGTCCCCCCACCAGCGGCCCACGAAAATCAAAACGGCGTGAAGAGAGGGAACGCCGAAAGCACCTGGAGTCGGCCGTCCGCACCTCCGGAGGAGGTGGACGGGGTACGGTGCGGGCATGACCGGATGGGACAGCTTTGCATCAAGGTGAGAGGTCGGCGTCCGAAGGCCAGAGGGCGGTGCGCGAGCACGTTTACACTGGCCGCGGAAGCTGTCCTGGGTAGCCCTGTATGGCGTCTGGACCTGACGGCGCACGCACTTACAACCCGCTGCTTCCTAGCCCCCGGAAGGGGAGGCGGATGTCACTCGTGGTTCATCCCAGACCACGGTGCAAACTACCTGGTTGATCCTGCCAGTAACATATGCTTGTCTCAAAGATTAAGCCATGCAGGTCTAAGTGCACACGGCCGGTACAGTGAAACTGCGAATGGCTCATTAAATCAGTTATGGTTCCTTTGATCGCTCCACACGTTACTCGGATAACTGTGGTAATTCTAGAGCTAATACATGCAAACGAGCGCTGACCCTTCGGGGGATGCGTGCATTTATCAGACCCAAAACCCATCCGGGGGGCTCGGGCCCCCCGGCCGCTTTGGTGACTCTAGATAACCTCGGGCCGATCGCGCGCCCTCCGCGGCGGCGACGTCTCATTCGAATGTCTGCCCTATCAACTTTCGATGGTACCATAGTCGGCTACCATGGTGACCACGGGTAACGGGGAATCAGGGTTCGATTCCGGAGAGGGAGCCTGAGAAACGGCTACCACATCCAAGGAAGGCAGCAGGCGCGCAAATTACCCATTCCCGACACGGGGAGGTAGTGACGAAAAATAACGATACAGGTCTCTTTCGAGGCCCTGTAATCGGAATGAGCGTATCCTAAACCCATGGGTGAGGACCCATTGGAGGGCAAGTCTGGTGCCAGCAGCCGCGGTAATTCCAGCTCCAATAGCGTATATTAAAGTTGCTGCAGTTAAAAAGCTCGTAGTTGGATGTCGGGAGTGGGCTGGCGGTCCGCCGCGAGGCGTGCCACCGCCTGTCTCAGACCCTGTCTCCCGGTGCCCCCCGGATGCCCTTGGCTGGGTGTCCGGACGGGGCTCGGAGCGTTTACTTTGAAAAAATTAGAGTGTTCAAAGCGGGCCCGCTTCTCGCCTGAATACCTGAGCTAGGAATAATGGAATAGGACTCCGGTTCTATTTTGTGGGTTTCCTGAACCAGGGCCATGATTAAGAGGGACGGCCGGGGGCATTCGTATTGCGCCGCTAGAGGTGAAATTCTTGGACCGGCGCAAGACGGACGAAAGCGAAAGCATTTGCCAAGAATGTTTTCATTAATCAAGAACGAAAGTCGGAGGTTCGAAGACGATCAGATACCGTCGTAGTTCCGACCGTAAACTATGCCGACCCGCGATCCGGCGGCGTTATTCCCATGACCCGCCGGGCAGCGTGAGGGAAACCACGAGTCTGTGGGTTCCGGGGGGAGTATGGTTGCAAAGCTGAAACTTAAAGGAATTGACGGAAGGGCACCACCAGGAGTGGAGCCTGCGGCTTAATTTGACTCAACACGGGAAACCTCACCCGGCCCGGACACGGAAAGGATTGACAGATTGATAGCTCTTTCTCGATTCTGTGGGTGGTGGTGCATGGCCGTTCTTAGTTGGTGGAGCGATTTGTCTGGTTAATTCCGATAACGAACGAGACTCCGGCATGCTAAATAGTTACGCGGCCCTCCGCGGTCGGCGTCAAACTTCTTAGAGGGACAAGTGGCGTTCAGCCACGCGAGATGGAGCAATAACAGGTCTGTGATGCCCTTAGATGTCCGGGGCTGCACGCGCGCCACAATGGTTGGATCAGCGTGTGCCTACCCTACACCGAGAGGTGCGGGTAATCCGCTGAACCCCATTCGTGATGGGGACTGGGGATTGCAATTATTCCCCATGAACGAGGAATTCCCAGTAAGCGCGGGTCATAAGCTCGCGTTGATTAAGTCCCTGCCCTTTGTACACACCGCCCGTCGCTACTACCGATCGGATGGTTTAGTGAGGTCCTCGGATCGGCCCCGCCGGGGCTCCTCGCGGGCCTTGGCGGAGCGCCGAGAAGTCGATCAAACTTGACTATCTAGAGGAAGTAAAAGTCGTAACAAGGTTTTCGTAGGTGAACCTGCGAAAGGATCATTAACGGGTAACGCTGTCCGGCGTGCCTCCTCTCCCGACCCCCTCGACTTCGCCGTCCCCCCGCGTCGGGGCCCAGGGTCGAAAGGGTCTTCGGGGTTGCTGTTACACGTGGTCGCTTGCAGGTCAGGCTGGACAGAAGGCATAAAGGAGGAGCCTAGTCCCTCCCACCCCTTCCTCGTCCTCCGCCTCTTCCTCCGCGTCGTCCTTCAGCACCCCCCCCCCGCAGGCCCCGGTATTCTCTGGGTTCCAGCGCGAGAGACGCGTCGTTCAAAAAACTCGGCGTCCCCGCTCGTCGGGCGAAGGCCGGTTTCCCCTCACCTTGCCGGCAGGAGAAGCGCCTGCGAGTCGAGCGGGTCGTACGGGTCCGTCCCGCGCCCTCCCTCTCGCTCGCACGGCCGCTGCCTCCGTCC
>NW_027658805.1:60000-65000 GCF_041902795.1 Electrophorus electricus
CTCTTGGGTCTGGAAATGTGGTACTTTGAAGGATTAAAAGAGTGAAACGGTCTGAAGTGTGCGCAGGTGTAAAGCAACCTTGCTAGGCATGAAGGTGTGACCTCCAGGGCCTGGAAGTCTGGTGGTAGTAGTAGTATGATTTAAAGGCACAAAGTGATTGAAGTGTGCCCAGGCCCAGAGCTACTTTGCTGGGCATGACTGTGTTTGACCTCTTGGGCCTGGAAGTCTGGTGGTAGTAGTAGTATGATTTAAAGGCACAAAGTGATTGAAGTGTGCCCAGGCCCAGAGCTACTTTGCTGGGCATGACTGTGTTTGACCTCTTGGCTCTGGAAGTCTATTTCTAGGCTTATATAAAGGGTCAAACTTCTTGAAGTGTGCCCAGGCCCAGAGCTACTTTGCTGGGCATGACTGTGTTTGACCTCTGGGGCCTGGAAGTCTGGTAGTAGTAGTATGATTTAAAGGCACAAAGTGATTGAAGTGTGCCCAGGCCCAGAGCTACTTTGCTGGGCATGAATGTGTTTGAACTCTTGGGCCTGGAAGTCTATTTCTAGGCTTATATAAAGGGTCAAACTTCTTGAAGTGTGCCCAGGCCCAGAGCTACTTTGCTGGGCATGACTGTGTTTGACCTCTTGGGCCTGGAAGTCTGGTAGTAGTAGTAGTAGTAGTAGTAGTAGTAGTAGTAGTAGTAGTAGTATGATTTAAAGGTACAAAGTGAATGAAGTGTGCCCAGGCCCACAGCTACTTTGCTGGGCATGACTGTGTTTGACCTCTTGGGCCTGAAAGTCTATTTCTAGGCTTATATAAAGGGTCAAACTTCTTGAAGTGTGCCCAGGCCCAGAGCTACTTTGCTGGGCATGACTGTGTTTGACCTCTGGGGCCTGGAAGTCTGGTAGTAGTAGTATGATTTAAAGACACAAAGTGATTGAAGTGTGCCCAGGCCCAGAGCTACTTTGCTGGGCATGAATGTGTTTGAACTCTTGGGCCTGGAAGTCTGGTAGTAGTAGTATGATTTAAAGGTACAAAGTGAATGAAGTGTGCCCAGGCCCAGAGCTACTTTGCTGTGCATGACTGTGTTTGACCTCTTGGCTCTGGAAGTCTATTTCTAGGCTTATATAAAGGGTCAAACTTCTTGAAGTGTGCCCAGGCCCAGAGCTACTTTGCTGGGCATGACTGTGTTTGACCTCTGGGGCCTGGAAGTCTGGTAGTAGTAGTATGATTTAAAGGCACAAAGTGATTGAAGTGTGCCCAGGCCCAGAGCTACTTTGCTGGGCATGATTCTGTGACCTCTTGGGTCTGGAAATGTGGTACTTTGAAGGATTAAAAGAGTGAAACGGTCTGAAGTGTGCGCAGGTGTAAAGCAACCTTGCTAGGCATGAAGGTGTGACCTCCAGGGCCTGGAAGTCTGGTGGTAGTAGTAGTATGATTTAAAGGCACAAAGTGATTGAAGTGTGCCCAGGCCCAGAGCTACTTTGCTGGGCATGACTGTGTTTGACCTCTTGGGCCTGGAAGTCTGGTGGTAGTAGTAGTATGATTTAAAGGCACAAAGTGATTGAAGTGTGCCCAGGCCCAGAGCTACTTTGCTGGGCATGACTGTGTTTGACCTCTTGGCTCTGGAAGTCTATTTCTAGGCTTATATAAAGGGTCAAACTTCTTGAAGTGTGCCCAGGCCCAGAGCTACTTTGCTGGGCATGACTGTGTTTGACCTCTGGGGCCTGGAAGTCTGGTAGTAGTAGTATGATTTAAAGGCACAAAGTGATTGAAGTGTGCCCAGGCCCAGAGCTACTTTGCTGGGCATGAATGTGTTTGAACTCTTGGGCCTGGAAGTCTATTTCTAGGCTTATATAAAGGGTCAAACTTCTTGAAGTGTGCCCAGGCCCAGAGCTACTTTGCTGGGCATGACTGTGTTTGACCTCTTGGGCCTGGAAGTCTGGTAGTAGTAGTAGTAGTAGTAGTAGTAGTAGTAGTAGTAGTAGTAGTATGATTTAAAGGTACAAAGTGAATGAAGTGTGCCCAGGCCCACAGCTACTTTGCTGGGCATGACTGTGTTTGACCTCTTGGGCCTGAAAGTCTATTTCTAGGCTTATATAAAGGGTCAAACTTCTTGAAGTGTGCCCAGGCCCAGAGCTACTTTGCTGGGCATGACTGTGTTTGACCTCTGGGGCCTGGAAGTCTGGTAGTAGTAGTATGATTTAAAGACACAAAGTGATTGAAGTGTGCCCAGGCCCAGAGCTACTTTGCTGGGCATGAATGTGTTTGAACTCTTGGGCCTGGAAGTCTGGTAGTAGTAGTATGATTTAAAGGTACAAAGTGAATGAAGTGTGCCCAGGCCCAGAGCTACTTTGCTGTGCATGACTGTGTTTGACCTCTTGGCTCTGGAAGTCTATTTCTAGGCTTATATAAAGGGTCAAACTTCTTGAAGTGTGCCCAGGCCCAGAGCTACTTTGCTGGGCATGACTGTGTTTGACCTCTGGGGCCTGGAAGTCTGGTAGTAGTAGTATGATTTAAAGGCACAAAGTGATTGAAGTGTGCCCAGGCCCAGAGCTACTTTGCTGGGCATGATTCTGTGACCTCTTGGGTCTGGAAATGTGGTACTTTGAAGGATTAAAAGAGTGAAACGGTCTGAAGTGTGCGCAGGTGTAAAGCAACCTTGCTAGGCATGAAGGTGTGACCTCCAGGGCCTGGAAGTCTGGTGGTAGTAGTAGTATGATTTAAAGGCACAAAGTGATTGAAGTGTGCCCAGGCCCAGAGCTACTTTGCTGGGCATGACTGTGTTTGACCTCTTGGGCCTGGAAGTCTGGTGGTAGTAGTAGTATGATTTAAAGGCACAAAGTGATTGAAGTGTGCCCAGGCCCAGAGCTACTTTGCTGGGCATGAATGTGTTTGAACTCTTGGGCCTGGAAGTCTATTTCTAGGCTTATATAAAGGGTCAAACATCTTGAAGTGTGCCCAGGCCCAGAGCTACTTTGCTGTGCATGACTGTGGTTGACCTCTTGGCCCTGGAAGTCTGGTGGTAGTAGTAGTATGATTTAAAGGCACAAAGTGAATGAAGTGTGCCCAGGCCCAGAGCTACTTTGCTGGGCATGAATGTGTTTGAACTCTTGGGCCTGGAAGTCTGGTAGTAGTAGTAGTAGTAGTAGTAGTAGTAGTAGTATGATTTAAAGGCACAAAGTGCTTGAAGTGTGCCCAGGCCCAGAGCTACTTTGCTGTGCATGACTGTGTTTGACCTCTTGGCTCTGGAAGTCTATTTCTAGGCTTATATAAAGGGTCAAACTTCTTGAAGTGTGCCCAGGCCCAGAGCTACTTTGCTGTGTATGACTGTGTGACCTCTTGGCCCTGGAATTCTGGTGGTAGTAGTAGTATGATTTAAAGGCACAAAGTGAATGAAGTGTGCCCAGGCCCAGAGCTACTTTGCTGGGCATGACTGTGTTTGACCTCTTGGGCCTGGAAGTCTGGTAGTAGTAGTATGATTTAAAGGCACAAAGTGATTGAAGTGTGCCCAGGCCCAGAGCTACTTTGCTGGGCATGAATGTGTTTGAACTCTTGGGCCTGGAAGTCTATTTCTAGGCTTATATAAAGGGACAAACTTCTTGAAGTGTGCCCAGGCCCAGAGCTACTTTGCTGTGTATGACTGTGTGACCTCTTGGCCCTGGAATTCTGGTGGTAGTAGTAGTAGTAGTAGTATGATTTAAAGGTACAAAGTGAATGAAGTGTGCCCAGGCCCAGAGCCAGGCCTGGGCAGCAGGGGGCGCTCCTGGCCATGCCCAGCGAGTTTCGTGCGAATCGGACCTGGTCCGGAAGAGATACGAAGGGAAAACTCATTACTCGTCGGGGTGGCACATCCAGGCTCTCGACCCTCCCAAAGCGTCCGACCAGGGTGCACCCTGCCGGGCATGGTTAGCCGCCAGCCCCCTTCCTGGAGGTCTGGTTGGCACGGGGTTTTGATTTTTCGGTTTCATATCTCTGGGCTCCTTGGGAGCAGAAAGTCGGTTGAGGGCCCTTTGGAAAGAGCCGGGGCTGCCGTTTAACGCTGTCCAAGCGGCAGGCGAAGCGCACCCACCGTTTTTACGCTATGATTTTTTAAAACCGCCGGGGCGGCAAACACAGGGCCGGTCGGGTTTGAAGACGAATATCTCTTCGGCCCTTGGGAGGAGAGAAGCAGCGCGGGTCACCTTTGAACGCGCTCGCTGCCAGGAACGTCTGGCGTAAAAGTTTCGTGGGAATCGGACGTTCCTAGGCTGAGAAGCGAGCGCCCGCCCTCGGGCGGTCGGGGGCCCCTTTCTCATTCCCCGTCTGGGCTAAAAATACGAGGTCGGACCCGATGGACTCGGGAGACTGGAGAGTACCAGGGAGACCCTGGAAGCAGGCGACCCGACCCACGCTTCGCTGTCTCCTCGGCCCTCGGGAGTAGAAGCGCGGGGACGGTGGCGTGGGCAGCAGGGGGCGCTCCTGGCCATGCCCAGCGAGTTTCGTGCGAATCGGACCTGGTCCGGAAGAGATACGAAGGGAAAACTCATTACTCGTCGGGGTGGCACATCCAGGCTCTCGACCCTCCCAAAGTGTCCGACCAGGGTGCACCCTGCCGGGCTAAGAGAACAGCCAGGTGAACCCTGGAGGTTCCGAACTCCAGACCCCTGGACCCGACGGCTCAGTCCGCCTCAGGTGCACTACAGAGGTCCTCGGGCTGTCCCTGAGTGCATTAAAACGGAAATCAGAATTACTCCCCCGGGTGGCACTTCCAGGCTCTCGACCCTCCCAAAGTGTCCGACCAGGGTGCACCCTGCTGGGCATGGTTAGCCGCCAGCCCCCTTCCTGGAGGTCTGGTTGGCACGGGGTTTTGCAAATAGGTCCCGTCGGGTATATGGGAGAGCAAAGAGAATCAATGGGGTCCAAGCACTAAATTCATCCAGTGGCGTTCTCTGGAAGCCCAAGGGGAGTCCGAGGGGTGTTCGGCCGGCAAGGGGAGCTCTCCCTCGGACACATGATCAAACGCCTGTCCCCTA
>NW_027658805.1:75000-90000 GCF_041902795.1 Electrophorus electricus
GAAATGTGGTACTTTGAATGATTAAAAGAGTGAAACGGTCTGAAGTGTGCGCAGGTGTAAAGCAACCTTGCTAGGCATGAAGGTGTGACATCCAGGGCCTGGAAGTCTGGTGGTAGTAGTAGTATGATTTAAAGGCACAAAGTGATTGAAGTGTGCCCAGGCCCAGATCTACTTTGCTGGGCATGACTGTGTTTGACCTCTTGGGCCTGGAAGTCTGGTAGTAGTAGTAGTAGTAGTAGTATGATTTAAAGGTCCAAAGTGAATGAAGTGTGCCCAGGCCCAGAGCTACTTTGCTGGGCATGACTGTGTTTGACCTCTTGGGCCTGGAAGTCTATTTCTAGGCTTATATAAAGGGTCAAACTTCTTGAAGTGTGCCCAGGCCCAGAGCTACTTTGCTGGGCATGACTGTGTTTGACCTCTTGGGCCTGGAAGTCTGGTAGTAGTAGTAGTATGATTTAAAGGCACAAATTGATTGAAGTGTGCCCAGGCCCAGAGCTACTTTGCTGTGCATGACTGTGTTTGACCTCTTGGCTCTGGAAGTCTATTTCTAGGCTTATATAAAGGGTCAAACTTCTTGAAGTGTGCCCAGGCCCAGAGCTACTTTGCTGGGCATGAATGTGTTTGAACTCTTGGGCCTGGAAGTCTGGTGGTAGTAGTAGTATGATTTAAAGGCACAAAGTGATTGAAGTGTGCCCAGGCCCAGAGCTACTTTGCTGTGCATGACTGTGGTTGACCTCTTGGCCCTGGAAGTCTGGTGGTAGTAGTAGTATGATTTAAAGGCACAAAGTGATTGAAGTGTGCCCAGGCCCAGAGCTACTTTGCTGGGCATGACTGTGTTTGACCTCTTGGGCCTGGAAGTCTGGTAGTAGTAGTATGATTTAAAGGTACAAAGTGAATGAAGTGTGCCCAGGCCCAGAGCTACTTTGCTGGGCATGACTGTGTTTGACGTCTTGGGCCTGGAAGTCTGGTAGTAGTAGTATGATTTAAAGGTACAAAGTGAATGAAGTGTGCCCAGGCCCAGAGCTACTTTGCTGGGCATGACTGTGTTTGACCTCTTGGGCCTGGAAGTCTATTTCTAGGCTTATATAAAGGGTCAAACTTCTTGAAGTGTGCCCAGGCCCAGAGCTACTTTGCTGGGCATGACTGTGTTTGACCTCTTGGGTCTGGAAGTCTGGTAGTAGTAGTAGTATGATTTAAAGGCACAAAGTGATTGAAGTGTGCCCAGGCCCAGAGCTACTTTGCTGGGCATGACTGTGTTTGACCTCTTGGCTCTGGAAGTCTATTTCTAGGCTTATATAAAGGGTCAAACTTCTTGAAGTGTGCCCAGGCCCAGAGCTACTTTGCTGGGCATGACTGTGTTTCACCTCTTGGGCCTGGAAGTCTGGTAGTAGTAGTATGATTTAAAGGCACAAAGTGATTGAAGTGTGCCCAGGCCCAGAGCTACTTTGCTGGGCATGAATGTGTTTGACCTCTTGGGCCTGGAAGTCTGGTGGTAGTAGTAGTATGATTTAAAGGTACAAAGTGAATGAAGTGTGCCCAGGCCCAGAGCTACTTTGCTGTGCATGACTGTGTTTGAACTCTTGGGCCTGGAAGTCTATTTCTAGGCTTATATAAAGGGTCAAACATCTTGAAGTGTGCCCAGGCCCAGAGCTACTTTGCTGGGCATGACTGTGTTTGACCTCTTGGGCCTGGAAGTCTATTTCTAGGCTTATATAAAGGGTCAAACTTCTTGAAGTGTGCCCAGGCCCAGAGCTACTTTGCTGGGCATGACTGTGTTTGACCTCTTGGGTCTGGAAGTCTGGTAGTAGTAGTAGTATGATTTAAAGGCACAAAGTGATTGAAGTGTGCCCAGGCCCAGAGCTACTTTGCTGGGCATGACTGTGTTTGACCTCTTGGCTCTGGAAGTCTATTTCTAGGCTTATATAAAGGGTCAAACATCTTGAAGTGTGCCCAGGCCCAGAGCTACTTTGCTGGGCATGAATGTGTTTGAACTCTTGGGCCTGGAAGTCTGGTGGTAGTAGTAGTATGATTTAAAGGCACAAAGTGATTGAAGTGTGCCCAGGCCCAGAGCTACTTTGCTGTGCATGACTGTGGTTGACCTCTTGGCCCTGGAAGTCTGGTGGTGGTAGTAGTAGTATGATTTAAAGGCACAAAGTGAATGAAGTGTGCCCAGGCCCAGAGCTACTTTGCTGGGCATGACTGTGTTTGACCTCTTGGGCCTGGAAGTCTGGTAGTAGTAGTATGATTTAAAGGCACAAAGTGATTGAAGTGTGCCCAGGCCCAGAGCTACTTTGCTGGGCATGAATGTGTTTGACCTCTTGGGCCTGGAAGTCTGGTGGTAGTAGTAGTATGATTTAAAGGTACAAAGTGAATGAAGTGTGCCCAGGCCCAGAGCTACTTTGCTGGGCATGACTGTGTTTGACCTCTTGGGCCTGGAAGTCTGGTGGTAGTAGTAGTATGATTTAAAGGCACAAAGTGATTGAAGTGTGCCCAGGCCCAGAGCTACTTTGCTGGGCATGACTGTGTTTGACCTCTTGGGCCTGGAAGTCTGGTAGTAGTAGTATGATTTAAAGGTACAAAGTGAATGAAGTGTGCCCAGGCCCAGAGCTACTTTGCTGGGCATGACTGTGTTTGACGTCTTGGGCCTGGAAGTCTGGTAGTAGTAGTATGATTTAAAGGTACAAAGTGAATGAAGTGTGCCCAGGCCCAGAGCTACTTTGCTGGGCATGACTGTGTTTGACCTCTTGGCTCTGGAAGTCTATTTCTAGGCTTATATAAAGGGTCAAACATCTTGAAGTGTGCCCAGGCCCAGAGCTACTTTGCTGGGCATGACTGTGTTTGACCTCTTGGGTCTGGAAGTCTGGTAGTAGTAGTAGTATGATTTAAAGGCACAAAGTGATTGAAGTGTGCCCAGGCCCAGAGCTACTTTGCTGTGCATGACTGTGTTTGACCTCTTGGCTCTGGAAGTCTATTTCTAGGCTTATATAAAGGGTCAAACTTCTTGAAGTGTGCCCAGGCCCAGAGCTACTTTGCTGGGCATGACTGTGTTTCACCTCTTGGGCCTGGAAGTCTGGTAGTAGTAGTATGATTTAAAGGCACAAAGTGATTGAAGTGTGCCCAGGCCCAGAGCTACTTTGCTGGGCATGAATGTGTTTGACCTCTTGGGCCTGGAAGTCTGGTGGTAGTAGTAGTATGATTTAAAGGTACAAAGTGAATGAAGTGTGCCCAGGCCCAGAGCTACTTTGCTGTGCATGACTGTGTTTGAACTCTTGGGCCTGGAAGTCTATTTCTAGGCTTATATAAAGGGTCAAACATCTTGAAGTGTGCCCAGGCCCAGAGCTACTTTGCTGGGCATGACTGTGGTTGACCTCTTGGCCCTGGAAGTCTGGTGGTAGTAGTAGTATGATTTAAAGGCACAAAGTGAATGAAGTGTGCCCAGGCCCAGAGCTACTTTGCTGGGCATGAATGTGTTTGAACTCTTGGGCCTGGAAGTCTGGTAGTAGTAGTATGATTTAAAGGCACAAAGTGAATGAAGTGTGCCCAGGCCCAGAGCTACTTTGCTGTGCATGACTGTGTTTGACCTCTTGGCTCTGGAAGTCTATTTCTAGGCTTATATAAAGGGTCAAACTTCTTGAAGTGTGCCCAGGCCCAGAGCTACTTTGCTGTGTATGACTGTGTGACCTCTTGGCCCTGGAATTCTGGTGGTAGTAGTAGTAGTATGATTTAAAGGCACAAAGTGAATGAAGTGTGCCCAGGCCCAGAGCTACTTTGCTGGGCATGACTGTGTTTGACGTCTTGGGCCTGGAAGTCTGGTAGTAGTAGTAGTAGTAGTAGTAGTAGTAGTAGTAGTAGTATGATTTAAAGGTACAAAGTGAATGAAGTGTGCCCAGGCCCAGAGCTACTTTGCTGGGCATGACTGTGTTTGACCTCTTGGGCCTGGAAGTCTATTTCTAGGCTTATATAAAGGGTCAAACTTCTTGAAGTGTGCCCAGGCCCAGAGCTACTTTGCTGGGCATGACTGTGTTTGACCTCTTGGGTCTGGAAGTCTGGTAGTAGTAGTAGTAGTATGATTTAAAGGCACAAAGTGATTGAAGTGTGCCCAGGCCCAGAGCTACTTTGCTGTGCATGACTGTGTTTGACCTCTTGGCTCTGGAAGTCTATTTCTAGGCTTATATAAAGGGTCAAACTTCTTGAAGTGTGCCCAGGCCCAGAGCTACTTTGCTGTGTATGACTGTGTGACCTCTTGGCCCTGGAATTCTGGTGGTAGTAGTAGTATGATTTAAAGGCACAAAGTGAATGAAGTGTGCCCAGGCCCAGAGCTACTTTGCTGGGCATGACTGTGTTTGACCTCTTGGGCCTGGAAGTCTGGTAGTAGTAGTATGATTTAAAGGCACAAAGTGATTGAAGTGTGCCCAGGCCCAGAGCTACTTTGCTGGGCATGAATGTGTTTGAACTCTTGGGCCTGGAAGTCTGGTAGTAGTAGTATGATTTAAAGGTACAAAGTGAATGAAGTGAGCCCAGGCCCAGAGCTACTTTGCTGTGCATGACTGTGTTTGACCTCTTGGGCCTGGAAGTCTATTTCTAGGCTTATATAAATGGTCAAACTTCTTGAAGTGTGCCCAGGCCCAGAGCTACTTTGCTGTGCATGACTGTGTGACCTCTTGGCCCTGGAAGTCTGGTGGTAGTAGTAGTATGATTTAAAGGCACAAAGTGATTGAAGTGTGCCCAGGCCCAGAGCTACTTTGCTGGGCATGACTGTGTTTGACCTCTTGGGCCTGGAAGTCTGGTAGTAGTAGTAGTAGTAGTAGTAGTAGTATGATTTAAAGGTACAAAGTGAATGAAGTGTGCCCAGGCCCAGAGCTACTTTGCTGGGCATGACTGTGTTTGACCTCTTGGGCCTGGAAGTCTATTTCTAGGCTTATATAAAGGGTCAAACTTCTTGAAGTGTGCCCAGGCCCAGAGCTACTTTGCTGGGCATGACTGTGTTTGACCTCTGGGGCCTGGAAGTCTGGTAGTAGTAGTATGATTTAAAGGCACAAAGTGATTGAAGTGTGCCCAGGCCCAGAGCTACTTTGCTGGGCATGAATGTGTTTGAACTCTTGGGCCTGGAAGTCTATTTCTAGGCTTATATAAAGGGTCAAACTTCTTGAAGTGTGCCCAGGCCCAGAGCTACTTTGCTGGGCATGACTGTGTTTGACCTCTTGGGTCTGGAAGTCTGGTAGTAGTAGTAGTATGATTTAAAGGCACAAAGTGATTGAAGTGTGCCCAGGCCCAGAGCTACTTTGCTGGGCATGACTGTGTTTGACCTCTTGGCTCTGGAAGTCTATTTCTAGGCTTATATAAAGGGTCAAACATCTTGAAGTGTGCCCAGGCCCAGAGCTACTTTGCTGGGCATGAATGTGTTTGAACTCTTGGGCCTGGAAGTCTGGTGGTAGTAGTAGTATGATTTAAAGGCACAAAGTGATTGAAGTGTGCCCAGGCCCAGAGCTACTTTGCTGTGCATGACTGTGGTTGACCTCTTGGCCCTGGAAGTCTATTTCTAGGCTTATATAAAGGGTCAAACTTCTTGAAGTGTGCCCAGGCCCAGAGCTACTTTGCTGTGTATGACTGTGTGACCTCTTGGCCCTGGAATTCTGGTGGTAGTAGTAGTATGATTTAAAGGCACAAAGTGAATGAAGTGTGCCCAGGCCCAGAGCTACTTTGCTGGGCATGACTGTGTTTGACCTCTTGGGCCTGGAAGTCTGGTAGTAGTAGTATGATTTAAAGGCACAAAGTGATTGAAGTGTGCCCAGGCCCAGAGCTACTTTGCTGGGCATGAATGTGTTTGACCTCTTGGGCCTGGAAGTCTGGTGGTAGTAGTAGTATGATTTAAAGGTACAAAGTGAATGAAGTGTGCCCAGGCCCAGAGCTACTTTGCTGGGCATGACTGTGTTTGACCTCTTGGGCCTGGAAGTCTGGTGGTAGTAGTAGTATGATTTAAAGGTACAAAGTGAATGAAGTGTGCCCAGGCCCAGAGCCAGGCCTGGGCAGCAGGGGGCGCTCCTGGCCATGCCCAGCGAGTTTCGTGCGAATCGGACCTGGTCCGGAAGAGATACGAAGGGAAAACTCATTACTCGTCGGGGTGGCACATCCAGGCTCTCGACCCTCCCAAAGCGTCCGACCAGGGTGCACCCTGCCGGGCATGGTTAGCCGCCAGCCCCCTTCCTGGAGGTCTGGTTGGCACGGGGTTTTGATTTTTCGGTTTCATATCTCTGGGCTCCTTGGGAGCAGAAAGTCGGTTGAGGGCCCTTTGGAAAGAGCCGGGGCTGCCGTTTAACGCTGTCCAAGCGGCAGGCGAAGCGCACCCACCGTTTTTACGCTATGATTTTTTAAAACCGCCGGGGCGGCAAACACAGGGCCGGTCGGGTTTGAAGACGAATATCTCTTCGGCCCTTGGGAGGAGAGAAGCAGCGCGGGTCACCTTTGAACGCGCTCGCTGCCAGGAACGTCTGGCGTAAAAGTTTCGTGGGAATCGGACGTTCCTAGGCTGAGAAGCGAGCGCCCGCCCTCGGGCGGTCGGGGGCCCCTTTCTCATTCCCCGTCTGGGCTAAAAATACGAGGTCAGACCCGATGGACTCGGGAGACTGGAGAGTACCAGGGAGACCCTGGAAGCAGGCGACCCGACCCACGCTTCGCTGTCTCCTCGGCCCTCGGGAGTAGAAGCGCGGGGACGGTGGCGTGGGCAGCAGGGGGCGCTCCTGGCCATGCCCAGCGAGTTTCGTGCGAATCGGACCTGGTCCGGAAGAGATACGAAGGGAAAACTCATTACTCGTCGGGGTGGCACATCCAGGCTCTCGACCCTCCCAAAGCGTCCGACCAGGGTGCACCCTGCCGGGCATGGTTAGCCGCCAGCCCCCTTCCTGGAGGTCTGGTTGGCACGGGGTTTTGATTTTTCGGTTTCATATCTCTGGGCTCCTTGGGAGCAGAAAGTCGGTTGAGGGCCCTTTGGAAAGAGCCGGGGCTGCCGTTTAACGCTGTCCAAGCGGCAGGCGAAGCGCACCCACCGTTTTTACGCTATGATTTTTTAAAACCGCCGGGGCGGCAAACACAGGGCCGGTCGGGTTTGAAGACGAATATCTCTTCGGCCCTTGGGAGGAGAGAAGCAGCGCGGGTCACCTTTGAACGCGCTCGCTGCCAGGAACGTCTGGCGTAAAAGTTTCGTGGGAATCGGACGTTCCTAGGCTGAGAAGCGAGCGCCCGCCCTCGGGCGGTCGGGGGCCCCTTTCTCATTCCCCGTCTGGGCTAAAAATACGAGGTCGGACCCGATGGACTCGGGAGACTGGAGAGTACCAGGGAGACCCTGGAAGCAGGCGACCCGACCCACGCTTCGCTGTCTCCTCGGCCCTCGGGAGTAGAAGCGCGGGGACGGTGGCGTGGGCAGCAGGGGGCGCTCCTGGCCATGCCCAGCGAGTTTCGTGCGAATCGGACCTGGTCCGGAAGAGATACGAAGGGAAAACTCATTACTCGTCGGGGTGGCACATCCAGGCTCTCGACCCTCCCAAAGCGTCCGACCAGGGTGCACCCTGCCGGGCATGGTTAGCCGCCAGCCCCCTTCCTGGAGGTCTGGTTGGCACGGGGTTTTGATTTTTCGGTTTCATATCTCTGGGCTCCTTGGGAGCAGAAAGTCGGTTGAGGGCCCTTTGGAAAGAGCCGGGGCTGCCGTTTAACGCTGTCCAAGCGGCAGGCGAAGCGCACCCACCGTTTTTACGCTATGATTTTTTAAAACCGCCGGGGCGGCAAACACAGGGCCGGTCGGGTTTGAAGACGAATATCTCTTCGGCCCTTGGGAGGAGAGAAGCAGCGCGGGTCACCTTTGAACGCGCTCGCTGCCAGGAACGTCTGGCGTAAAAGTTTCGTGGGAATCGGACGTTCCTAGGCTGAGAAGCGAGCGCCCGCCCTCGGGCGGTCGGGGGCCCCTTTCTCATTCCCCGTCTGGGCTAAAAATACGAGGTCGGACCCGATGGACTCGGGAGACTGGAGAGTACCAGGGAGACCCTGGAAGCAGGCGACCCGACCCACGCTTCGCTGTCTCCTCGGCCCTCGGGAGTAGAAGCGCGGGGACGGTGGCGTGGGCAGCAGGGGGCGCTCCTGGCCATGCCCAGCGAGTTTCGTGCGAATCGGACCTGGTCCGGAAGAGATACGAAGGGAAAACTCATTACTCGTCGGGGTGGCACATCCAGGCTCTCGACCCTCCCAAAGCGTCCGACCAGGGTGCACCCTGCCGGGCATGGTTAGCCGCCAGCCCCCTTCCTGGAGGTCTGGTTGGCACGGGGTTTTGATTTTTCGGTTTCATATCTCTGGGCTCCTTGGGAGCAGAAAGTCGGTTGAGGGCCCTTTGGAAAGAGCCGGGGCTGCCGTTTAACGCTGTCCAAGCGGCAGGCGAAGCGCACCCACCCTTTTTACGCTATGATTTTTTAAAACCGCCGGGGCGGCAAACACAGGGCCGGTCGGGTTTGAAGACGAATATCTCTTCGGCCCTTGGGAGGAGAGAAGCAGCGCGGGTCACCTTTGAACGCGCTCGCTGCCAGGAACGTCTGGCGTAAAAGTTTCGTGGGAATCGGACGTTCCTAGGCTGAGAAGCGAGCGCCCGCCCTCGGGCGGTCGGGGGCCCCTTTCTCATTCCCCGTCTGGGCTAAAAATACGAGGTCGGACCCGATGGACTCGGGAGACTGGAGAGTACCAGGGAGACCCTGGAAGCAGGCGACCCGACCCACGCTTCGCTGTCTCCTCGGCCCTCGGGAGTAGAAGCGCGGGGACGGTGGCGTGGGCAGCAGGGGGCGCTCCTGGCCATGCCCAGCGAGTTTCGTGCGAATCGGACCTGGTCCGGAAGAGATACGAAGGGAAAACTCATTACTCGTCGGGGTGGCACATCCAGGCTCTCGACCCTCCCAAAGCGTCCGACCAGGGTGCACCCTGCCGGGCATGGTTAGCCGCCAGCCCCCTTCCTGGAGGTCTGGTTGGCACGGGGTTTTGATTTATCGGTTTCATATCTCTGGGCTCCTTGGGAGCAGAAAGTCGGTTGAGGGCCCTTTGGAAAGAGCCGGGGCTGCCGTTTAACGCTGTCCAAGCGGCAGGCGAAGCGCACCCACCGTTTTTACGCTATGATTTTTTAAAACCGCCGGGGCGGCAAACACAGGGCCGGTCGGGTTTGAAGACGAATATCTCTTCGGCCCTTGGGAGGAGAGAAGCAGCGCGGGTCACCTTTGAACGCGCTCGCTGCCAGGAACGTCTGGCGTAAAAGTTTCGTGGGAATCGGACGTTCCTAGGCTGAGAAGCGAGCGCCCGCCCTCGGGCGGTCGGGGGCCCCTTTCTCATTCCCCGTCTGGGCTAAAAATACGAGGTCGGACCCGATGGACTCGGGAGACTGGAGAGTACCAGGGAGACCCTGGAAGCAGGCGACCCGACCCACGCTTCGCTGTCTCCTCGGCCCTCGGGAGTAGAAGCGCGGGGACGGTGGCGTGGGCAGCAGGGGGCGCTCCTGGCCATGCCCAGCGAGTTTCGTGCGAATCGGACCTGGTCCGGAAGAGATACGAAGGGAAAACTCATTACTCGTCGGGGTGGCACATCCAGGCTCTCGACCCTCCCAAAGCGTCCGACCAGGGTGCACCCTGCCGGGCATGGTTAGCCGCCAGCCCCCTTCCTGGAGGTCTGGTTGGCACGGGGTTTTGATTTATCGGTTTCATATCTCTGGGCTCCTTGGGAGCAGAAAGTCGGTTGAGGGCCCTTTGGAAAGAGCCGGGGCTGCCGTTTAACGCTGTCCAAGCGGCAGGCGAAGCGCACCCACCGTTTTTACGCTATGATTTTTTAAAACCGCCGGGGCGGCAAACACAGGGCCGGTCGGGTTTGAAGACGAATATCTCTTCGGCCCTTGGGAGGAGAGAAGCAGCGCGGGTCACCTTTGAACGCGCTCGCTGCCAGGAACGTCTGGCGTAAAAGTTTCGTGGGAATCGGACGTTCCTAGGCTGAGAAGCGAGCGCCCGCCCTCGGGCGGTCGGGGGCCCCTTTCTCATTCCCCGTCTGGGCTAAAAATACGAGGTCGGACCCGATGGACTCGGGAGACTGGAGAGTACCAGGGAGACCCTGGAAGCAGGCGACCCGACCCACGCTTCGCTGTCTCCTCGGCCCTCGGGAGTAGAAGCGCGGGGACGGTGGCGTGGGCAGCAGGGGGCGCTCCTGGCCATGCCCAGCGAGTTTCGTGCGAATCGGACCTGGTCCGGAAGAGATACGAAGGGAAAACTCATTACTCGTCGGGGTGGCACATCCAGGCTCTCGACCCTCCCAAAGCGTCCGACCAGGGTGCACCCTGCCGGGCATGGTTAGCCGCCAGCCCCCTTCCTGGAGGTCTGGTTGGCACGGGGTTTTGATTTATCGGTTTCATATCTCTGGGCTCCTTGGGAGCAGAAAGTCGGTTGAGGGCCCTTTGGAAAGAGCCGGGGCTGCCGTTTAACGCTGTCCAAGCGGCAGGCGAAGCGCACCCACCGTTTTTACGCTATGATTTTTTAAAACCGCCGGGGCGGCAAACACAGGGCCGGTCGGGTTTGAAGACGAATATCTCTTCGGCCCTTGGGAGGAGAGAAGCAGCGCGGGTCACCTTTGAACGCGCTCGCTGCCAGGAACGTCTGGCGTAAAAGTTTCGTGGGAATCGGACGTTCCTAGGCTGAGAAGCGAGCGCCCGCCCTCGGGCGGTCGGGGGCCCCTTTCTCATTCCCCGTCTGGGCTAAAAATACGAGGTCGGACCCGATGGACTCGGGAGACTGGAGAGTACCAGGGAGACCCTGGAAGCAGGCGACCCGACCCACGCTTCGCTGTCTCCTCGGCCCTCGGGAGTAGAAGCGCGGGGACGGTGGCGTGGGCAGCAGGGGGCGCTCCTGGCCATGCCCAGCGAGTTTCGTGCGAATCGGACCTGGTCCGGAAGAGATACGAAGGGAAAACTCATTACTCGTCGGGGTGGCACATCCAGGCTCTCGACCCTCCCGAAGTGTCCGACCAGGGTGCACCCTGCCGGGCTAAGAGAACAGCCAGGTGAACCCTGGAGGTTCCGAACTCCAGACCCCTGGACCCGACGGCTCAGTCCGCCTCAGGTGCACTACAGAGGTCCTCGGGCTGTCCCTGAGTGCATTAAAACGGAAATCAGAATTACTCCCCCGGGTGGCACTTCCAGGCTCTCGACCCTCCCAAAGTGTCCGACCAGGGTGCACCCTGCTGGGCATGGTTAGCCGCCAGCCCCCTTCCTGGAGGTCTGGTTGGCACGGGGTTTTGCAAATAGGTCCCGTCGGGTATATGGGAGAGCAAAGAGAATCAATGGGGTCCAAGCACTAAATTCATCCAGTGGCGTTCTCTGGAAGCCCAAGGGGAGTCCGAGGGGTGTTCGGCCGGCAAGGGGAGCTCTCCCTCGGACACATGATCAAACGCCTGTCCCCTACCGGAAAGTGGTGTGCTCTGGATGCCCCCCCCCCCCCCCCATCCCCCGAGGGGGGTGCTTATCCCGCGAGGGGAGCCCTCCTCGGGTTAAGTGAACCATCATGCCGATTCCCCTATGGAAGTGGGCACATCCAGGCACACAGTCTGCTTTGCTCTCCCCGACCCGAGTGCGTCTGTTGGGCTGAGTGTACGCCCAGGCAACTGGATCCAATGGCTCAGTCCGCCGCAGCGTGCTTCGACGATGGGTCGTACAGCCATGCCACCAGGGTGGGCGTGTTTGTAAATGTACCAGTGGATTCTCGTCGGCCTGCCACATCCATGGTATCGACCCACCAGGCCTGTCCGACCAGGGGTTGACCCTGGACGGGCACGGTCTGTGGTTTGGCCCTTGTCCTAGATGAAATCGGGCACGGGGTTTTCTGGCCAGGTACCATCGGGTTACTGGGAGAGCGGCTTCGGTCTCCAGGTGAGACCAATGGTGAAGCAGCACGAGGCAATGGAGAGCATGCAAAGCGATGGGGAAGCCATGCACGGCAATGGCCACGAAAAAAAAAAAAAAATCACCACGGAAGGAACGTGAAGAACAAGGAGGAGTGTAGTGACACTGCCCAAAGCTGCCCGGTGTTGCAGGGGTCTATTGGTGTGTTGCTTCCTTGTTTGGTAGAGTGGAGTACCAGACCCGCCAGGGGTAGGCAAACCATTCCCCCTACGGTAAGTGAGGAGCCAGCCATTTGACGAGCGGGTGTCCACGTGTACGGGTGCGAGCGCTATCCCCCCACACGGGGTTAGGCCACGGCCTTAGGTGGACGTCTGCCGACCAGCCCCGGCTGATCCAGAACTTCTGATGTGGAGAGCGGTTTTGACAGATCCTCCCTGGTTCTAGCGGGTCAAGCCTCTGATGGGGGGTGGGGGTTATTTGTAACCCATCCCAGAACTCTCTGGGGGAGACTCAGACGGCCAGTCTGTCTACTCAGTTGTCCTATACTGGTGTCTGTGGTTTGGGAGGAAGGGAGTGCCCTGCTTTGTTGGCCTCCTCTTCAAAACTACCTGGGCCCACGAATCACTCTTCTTGGTTACATCACGAAACGTAGGTTGAGCGAGGCTAGGGGGGAGGGAATTCGACGAGGTCTTTCCCTTGTCCCCCCACCAGCGGCCCACGAAAATCAAAACGGCGTGAAGAGAGGGAACGCCGAAAGCACCTGGAGTCGGCCGTCCGCACCTCCGGAGGAGGTGGACGGGGTACGGTGCGGGCATGACCGGATGGGACAGCTTTGCATCAAGGTGAGAGGTCGGCGTCCGAAGGCCAGAGGGCGGTGCGCGAGCACGTTTACACTGGCCGCGGAAGCTGTCCTGGGTAGCCCTGTATGGCGTCTGGACCTGACGGCGCACGCACTTACAACCCGCTGCTTCCTAGCCCCCGGAAGGGGAGGCGGATGTCACTCGTGGTTCATCCCAGACCACGGTGCAAACTACCTGGTTGATCCTGCCAGTAACATATGCTTGTCTCAAAGATTAAGCCATGCAGGTCTAAGTGCACACGGCCGGTACAGTGAAACTGCGAATGGCTCATTAAATCAGTTATGGTTCCTTTGATCGCTCCACACGTTACTCGGATAACTGTGGTAATTCTAGAGCTAATACATGCAAACGAGCGCTGACCCTTCGGGGGATGCGTGCATTTATCAGACCCAAAACCCATCCGGGGGGCTCGGGCCCCCCGGCCGCTTTGGTGACTCTAGATAACCTCGGGCCGATCGCGCGCCCTCCGCGGCGGCGACGTCTCATTCGAATGTCTGCCCTATCAACTTTCGATGGTACCATAGTCGGCTACCATGGTGACCACGGGTAACGGGGAATCAGGGTTCGATTCCGGAGAGGGAGCCTGAGAAACGGCTACCACATCCAAGGAAGGCAGCAGGCGCGCAAATTACCCATTCCCGACACGGGGAGGTAGTGACGAAAAATAACGATACAGGTCTCTTTCGAGGCCCTGTAATCGGAATGAGCGTATCCTAAACCCATGGGTGAGGACCCATTGGAGGGCAAGTCTGGTGCCAGCAGCCGCGGTAATTCCAGCTCCAATAGCGTATATTAAAGTTGCTGCAGTTAAAAAGCTCGTAGTTGGATGTCGGGAGTGGGCTGGCGGTCCGCCGCGAGGCGTGCCACCGCCTGTCTCAGACCCTGTCTCCCGGTGCCCCCCGGATGCCCTTGGCTGGGTGTCCGGACGGGGCTCGGAGCGTTTACTTTGAAAAAATTAGAGTGTTCAAAGCGGGCCCGCTTCTCGCCTGAATACCTGAGCTAGGAATAATGGAATAGGACTCCGGTTCTATTTTGTGGGTTTCCTGAACCAGGGCCATGATTAAGAGGGACGGCCGGGGGCATTCGTATTGCGCCGCTAGAGGTGAAATTCTTGGACCGGCGCAAGACGGACGAAAGCGAAAGCATTTGCCAAGAATGTTTTCATTAATCAAGAACGAAAGTCGGAGGTTCGAAGACGATCAGATACCGTCGTAGTTCCGACCGTAAACTATGCCGACCCGCGATCCGGCGGCGTTATTCCCATGACCCGCCGGGCAGCGTGAGGGAAACCACGAGTCTGTGGGTTCCGGGGGGAGTATGGTTGCAAAGCTGAAACTTAAAGGAATTGACGGAAGGGCACCACCAGGAGTGGAGCCTGCGGCTTAATTTGACTCAACACGGGAAACCTCACCCGGCCCGGACACGGAAAGGATTGACAGATTGATAGCTCTTTCTCGATTCTGTGGGTGGTGGTGCATGGCCGTTCTTAGTTGGTGGAGCGATTTGTCTGGTTAATTCCGATAACGAACGAGACTCCGGCATGCTAAATAGTTACGCGGCCCTCCGCGGTCGGCGTCAAACTTCTTAGAGGGACAAGTGGCGTTCAGCCACGCGAGATGGAGCAATAACAGGTCTGTGATGCCCTTAGATGTCCGGGGCTGCACGCGCGCCACAATGGTTGGATCAGCGTGTGCCTACCCTACACCGAGAGGTGCGGGTAATCCGCTGAACCCCATTCGTGATGGGGACTGGGGATTGCAATTATTCCCCATGAACGAGGAATTCCCAGTAAGCGCGGGTCATAAGCTCGCGTTGATTAAGTCCCTGCCCTTTGTACACACCGCCCGTCGCTACTACCGATCGGATGGTTTAGTGAGGTCCTCGGATCGGCCCCGCCGGGGCTCCTCGCGGGCCTTGGCGGAGCGCCGAGAAGTCGATCAAACTTGACTATCTAGAGGAAGTAAAAGTCGTAACAAGGTTTTCGTAGGTGAACCTGCGAAAGGATCATTAACGGGTAACGCTGTCCGGCGTGCCTCCTCTCCCGACCCCCTCGACTTCGCCGTCCCCCCGCGTCGGGGCCCAGGGTCGAAAGGGTCTTCGGGGTTGCTGTTACACGTGGTCGCTTGCAGGTCAGGCTGGACAGAAGGCATAAAGGAGGAGCCTAGTCCCTCCCACCCCTTCCTCGTCCTCCGCCTCTTCCTCCGCGTCGTCCTTCAGCACCCCCCCCCCGCAGGCCCCGGT